>NW_023405444.1:0-87462 GCF_013141755.1 Anopheles stephensi | reverse complement strand
AACAATTTTAACAGCATTTTATACGTTAAATAAGCCACTTTCAAGCTAAATGCATTGAAAAAGTGCTATTTTAACAATTTAACAGCATTGTATACGTTAAATAAGCCACTTTCAAGCTAAATGCATTGAAAAAGTGCTATTTTAACAATTTAACAGCATTTTAACGTTAAATAAGCCACTTTCAAGCTAAATGCATTGAAAAAGTGCTATTTAACAATTTTAACAGCATTTTATACGTTAATAAGCCACTTTCAAGCTAAATGCATTGAAAAAGTGCTATTTTAACATTTTAACAGCATTTTATACGTTAAATAAGCCACTTTCAAGCTAAATGCATTGAAAAAGTGCAATTTACATTTTAACAATTTTAACAGCATTTAACGTTAAATAAGCCACTTTCAAGCTAAATGCATTGAAAAAGTGCTATTTTAACAATTTTAACAGCATTTTATACGTTAAATAAGCCACTTTCAAGCTAAATGCATTGAAAAAGTGCTATTTTAACAATTTTAACAGCATTTTTATACGTTAATAAGCCACTTTCAAGCTAAATGCATTGAAAAAGTGCTATTTTAACAATTTAACAGCATTTTATACGTAAAATAAGCCACTTTCAAGCTAAATGCATTGAAAAAGTGCTATTTTAACAATTTTAACAGCATTGTTAACGTAAAATAAGCCACTTTCAAGCTAAATGCATTGAAAAAGTGCTATTTTAACAATTTTAACAGCATTTTATACGTTAAATAAGCCACTTTCAAGCTAAATGCATTGAAAAGTGCTATTTTAACAATTTTAACAGCATTGTTAACGTAAAATAAGCCACTTTCAAGCTAAATGCATTGAAAAAGTGCTATTTTAACAATTTTAACAGCATTTTATACGTTAAATAAGCCACTTTCAAGCTAAATGCATTGAAAAAGTGCTATTTTAACAATTTTAACAGCATTTATACGTTAAATAAGCCACTTTCAAGCTAAATGCATTGAAAAAGTGCTATTTTAACAATTTTAACAGCATTTTTATACGTTAAATAAGCCACTTTCAAGCTAAATGCATTGAAAAAGTGCTATTTTACAATTTTAACAGCATGTTAACGTTAAATAAGCCACTTTCAAGCTAAATGCATTGAAAAAGTGCTATTTTAACAATTTAACAGCATTGTTAACGTAAAATAAGCCACTTTCAAGCTAAATGCATTGAAAAAGTGCTATTTTAACAATTTTAACAGCATTTAACGTAAATAAGCCACTTTCAAGCTAAATGCATTGAAAAAGTGCTATTTTAACAATTTTAACAGCATTTGTTACGTTAAATAAGCCACTTTCAAGCTAAATGCATTGAAAAAGTGCTATTTTAACAATTTTAACAGCATTGTTAACGTTAAATAAGCCACTTTCAAGCTAAATGCATTGAAAAAGTGCTATTTTAACAATTTTAACAGCATTGTTAACGTAAAATAAGCCACTTTCAAGCTAAATGCATTGAAAAAGTGCTATTTTAACAATTTTAACAGCATTTTAACGTTAAATAAGCCACTTTCAAGCTAAATGCATTGAAAAAGTGCTATTTTAACAATTTTAACAGCATTGTAAACGTAAATAAGCCACTTTCAAGCTAAATGCATTGAAAAAGTGCTATTTTAACAATTTTAACAGCATTGTACGTAAATAAGCCACTTTCAAGCTAAATGCATTGAAAAAGTGCTATTTTAACAATTTTAACAGCATGTTAACGTAAAATAAGCCACTTTCAAGCTAAATGCATTGAAAAAGTGCTATTTTAACAATTTTAACAGCATTGTTAACGTAAAATAAGCCACTTTCAAGCTAAATGCATTGAAAAAGTGCTATTTTAACAATTTTAACAGCATTTTACGTTAAATAAGCCACTTTCAAGCTAAATGCATTGAAAAAGTGCTATTTAACAATTTTAACAGCATTTTATAAATTTACTTTCAAGCTAAATGCATTGAAAAAGTGCTATTTTAACAATTTTAACAGCATTGTTAACGTAATAAGCCACTTTCAAGCTAAATGCATTGAAAAAGTGCTATTTTAACAATTTTAACAGCATTTTATACGTTAAATAAGCCACTTTCAAGCTAAATGCATTGAAAAAGTGCTATTTTAACAATTTTAACAGCATTTTAACGTTAAATAAGCCACTTTCAAGCTAAATGCATTGAAAAAAGTGCTATTTTAACAATTTTAACAGCATTTTATACGTAAATAAGCCACTTTCAAGCTAAATGCATTGAAAAAGTGCTATTTTAACAATTTTAACAGCATTTTAACGTTAAATAAGCCACTTTCAAGCTAAATGCATTGAAAAAGTGCTATTTTAACAATTTTAACAGCATTTGTTACGTAAATAAGCCACTTTCAAGCTAAATGCATTGAAAAAGTGCTATTTTAACAATTTAACAGCATGTTAACGTAAAATAAGCCACTTTCAAGCTAAATGCATTGAAAAAGTGCTATTTTAACAATTTTAACAGCATTTAACGTAAAATAAGCCACTTTCAAGCTAAATGCATTGAAAAAGTGCTATTTTAACAATTTTAACAGCATGTTATACGTTAATAAGCCACTTTCAAGCTAAATGCATTGAAAAAGTGCTATTTTAACAATTTTAACAGCATTTTAACGTAAAATAAGCCACTTTCAAGCTAAATGCATTGAAAAAGTGCTATTTTAACAATTTTAACAGCATTGTTACGTAAATAAGCCACTTTCAAGCTAAATGCATTGAAAAAGTGCTATTTTAACAATTTTAACAGCATTTTATACGTTAAATAAGCCACTTTCAAGCTAAATGCATTGAAAAAGTGCTATTTAAAAACATTTAACAGCATTTTATACGTTAAATAAGCCACTTTCAAGCTAAATGCATTGAAAAAGTGCTATTTTAACAATTTTAACAGCATTGTTAACGTAAAATAAGCCACTTTCAAGCTAAATGCATTGAAAAAGTGCTATTTTAACAATTTTAACAGCATTTTAACGTAAATAAGCCACTTTCAAGCTAAATGCATTGAAAAAGTGCTATTTTAACAATTTTAACAGCATGTTAACGTAAAATAAGCCACTTTCAAGCTAAATGCATTGAAAAAGTGCTATTTTAACAATTTTAACAGCATTGTTAACGTTAAATAAGCCACTTTCAAGCTAAATGCATTGAAAAAGTGCTATTTTAACAATTTTAACAGCATTGTTAACGTTAAATAAGCCTTTCAAGCTAAATGCATTGAAAAAGTGCTATTTTAACAATTTTAACAGCATTTTAACGTAAATAAGCCACTTTCAAGCTAAATGCATTGAAAAAGTGCTATTTTAACAATTTTAACAGCATTTTATACGTTAAATAAGCCACTTTCAAGCTAAATGCATTGAAAAAGTGCTATTTTAACAATTTTAACAGCATTGTTAACGTAAAATAAGCCACTTTCAAGCTAAATGCATTGAAAAAGTGCTATTTTAACAATTTTAACAGCATTGTTAACGTAAAATAAGCCACTTTCAAGCTAAATGCATTGAAAAAGTGCTATTTTAACAATTTTAACAGCATTGTTAACGTAAATAAGCCACTTTCAAGCTAAATGCATTGAAAAAGTGCTATTTTAACAATTTTAACAGCATTGTTAACGTAAAATAAGCCACTTTCAAGCTAAATGCATTGAAAAAGTGCTATTTTAACAATTTTAACAGCATTTATACGTTAAATAAGCCACTTTCAAGCTAAATGCATTGAAAAAGTGCTATTTTAACAATTTTAACAGCATTGTTAACGTAAAATAAGCCACTTTCAAGCTAAATGCATTGAAAAAGTGCTATTTTAACAATTTTAACAGCATTGTTACGTTAAATAAGCCACTTTCAAGCTAAATGCATTGAAAAAGTGCTATTTTAACAATTTTAACAGCATTGTTAACGTAAAATAAGCCACTTTCAAGCTAAATGCATTGAAAAAGTGCTATTTTAACAATTTTAACAGCATTTTAACGTTAAATAAGCCACTTTCAAGCTAAATGCATTGAAAAAGTGCTATTTTAACAATTTTAACAGCATTTTAACGTTAAATAAGCCACTTTCAAGCTAAATGCATTGAAAAAGTGCTATTTTAACAATTTTAACAGCATTGTTAACGTTAAATAAGCCACTTTCAAGCTAAATGCATTGAAAAAGTGCTATTTTAACAATTTTAACAGCATTGTTAACGTAAAATAAGCCACTTTCAAGCTAAATGCATTGAAAAAGTGCTATTTTAACAATTTTAACAGCATTTATACGTTAAATAAGCCACTTTCAAGCTAAATGCATTGAAAAAGTGCTATTTTAACAATTTTAACAGCATTGTTAACGTAAAATAAGCCACTTTCAAGCTAAATGCATTGAAAAAGTGCTATTTTAACAATTTTAACAGCATTTTAACGTAAATAAGCCACTTTCAAGCTAAATGCATTGAAAAAGTGCTATTTTAACAATTTTAACAGCATTGTTAACGTAAATAAGCCACTTTCAAGCTAAATGCATTGAAAAAGTGCTATTTTAACAATTTTAACAGCATTTTATACGTTAAATAAGCCACTTTCAAGCTAAATGCATTGAAAAAGTGCTATTTTAACAATTTTAACAGCATTTTAACGTAAATAAGCCACTTTCAAGCTAAATGCATTGAAAAAGTGCTATTTTAACAATTTTAACAGCATTTTAACGTTAAATAAGCCACTTTCAAGCTAAATGCATTGAAAAAGTGCTATTTTAACAATTTTAACAGCATTTTATACGTTAAATAAGCCACTTTCAAGCTAAATGCATTGAAAAAGTGCTATTTTAACAATTTTAACAGCATTTTAACGTTAAATAAGCCACTTTCAAGCTAAATGCATTGAAAAAGTGCTATTTTAACAATTTTAACAGCATTGTTAACGTTAATAAGCCACTTTCAAGCTAAATGCATTGAAAAAGTGCTATTTTAACAATTTTAACAGCATTTTAACGTAAAATAAGCCACTTTCAAGCTAAATGCATTGAAAAAGTGCTATTTTAACAATTTTAACAGCATTTTATACGTAAATAAGCCACTTTCAAGCTAAATGCATTGAAAAAGTGCTATTTTAACAATTTTAACAGCATTTTATACGTAAATAAGCCACTTTCAAGCTAAATGCATTGAAAAAGTGCTATTTTAACAATTTTAACAGCATTTTAACGTTAAATAAGCCACTTTCAAGCTAAATGCATTGAAAAAGTGCTATTTTAACAATTTTAACAGCATTTTAACGTAAAATAAGCCACTTTCAAGCTAAATGCATTGAAAAAGTGCTATTTTAACAATTTTAACAGCATTTTATACGTTAAATAAGCCACTTTCAAGCTAAATGCATTGAAAAAGTGCTATTTTAACAATTTTAACAGCATTGTTAACGTAAATAAGCCACTTTCAAGCTAAATGCATTGAAAAAGTGCTATTTTAACAATTTTAACAGCATTGTTAACGTTAAATAAGCCACTTTCAAGCTAAATGCATTGAAAAAGTGCTATTTTAACAATTTTAACAGCATTGTTAACGTTAAATAAGCCACTTTCAAGCTAAATGCATTGAAAAAGTGCTATTTTAACAATTTTAACAGCATTTTAACGTTAAATAAGCCACTTTCAAGCTAAATGCATTGAAAAAGTGCTATTTTAACAATTTTAACAGCATTGTTAACGTAAAATAAGCCACTTTCAAGCTAAATGCATTGAAAAAGTGCTATTTTAACAATTTTAACAGCATTGTTAACGTTAAATAAGCCACTTTCAAGCTAAATGCATTGAAAAAGTGCTATTTTAACAATTTTAACAGCATTTTAACGTAAAAAAGCCACTTTCAAGCTAAATGCATTGAAAAAGTGCTATTTTAACAATTTTAACAGCATTTTAACGTTAAATAAGCCACTTTCAAGCTAAATGCATTGAAAAAGTGCTATTTTAACAATTTTAACAGCATTTTATACGTTAAATAAGCCACTTTCAAGCTAAATGCATTGAAAAAGTGCTATTTTAACAATTTTAACAGCATTGTTAACGTAAAATAAGCCACTTTCAAGCTAAATGCATTGAAAAAGTGCTATTTTAACAATTTTAACAGCATTGTTAACGTAAAATAAGCCACTTTCAAGCTAAATGCATTGAAAAAGTGCTATTTTAACAATTTTAACAGCATTGTTAACGTTAAATAAGCCACTTTCAAGCTAAATGCATTGAAAAAGTGCTATTTTAACAATTTTAACAGCATTTTATACGTTAAATAAGCCACTTTCAAGCTAAATGCATTGAAAAAGTGCTATTTTAACAATTTTAACAGCATTTTTAACGTTAAATAAGCCACTTTCAAGCTAAATGCATTGAAAAAGTGCTATTTTAACAATTTTAACAGCATTGTTAACGTAAAATAAGCCACTTTCAAGCTAAATGCATTGAAAAAGTGCTATTTTAACAATTTTAACAGCATTTTATACGTAAATAAGCCACTTTCAAGCTAAATGCATTGAAAAAGTGCTATTTTAACAATTTTAACAGCATTGTTAACGTAAAATAAGCCACTTTCAAGCTAAATGCATTGAAAAAGTGCTATTTTAACAATTTTAACAGCATTTTTAACGTAAAATAAGCCACTTTCAAGCTAAATGCATTGAAAAAGTGCTATTTTAACAATTTTAACAGCATTGTTAACGTAAAATAAGCCACTTTCAAGCTAAATGCATTGAAAAAGTGCTATTTTAACAATTTTAACAGCATTGTTAACGTAAAATAAGCCACTTTCAAGCTAAATGCATTGAAAAAGTGCTATTTTAACAATTTTAACAGCATTGTTAACGTAAAATAAGCCACTTTCAAGCTAAATGCATTGAAAAAGTGCTATTTTAACAATTTTAACAGCATTTTAACGTTAAATAAGCCACTTTCAAGCTAAATGCATTGAAAAAGTGCTATTTTAACAATTTTAACAGCATTGTTAACGTAAATAAGCCACTTTCAAGCTAAATGCATTGAAAAAGTGCTATTTTAACAATTTTAACAGCATTTTAACGTAAATAAGCCACTTTCAAGCTAAATGCATTGAAAAAGTGCTATTTTAACAATTTTAACAGCATTGTTAACGTTAAATAAGCCACTTTCAAGCTAAATGCATTGAAAAAGTGCTATTTTAACAATTTTAACAGCATTGTTAACGTAAAATAAGCCACTTTCAAGCTAAATGCATTGAAAAAGTGCTATTTTAACAATTTTAACAGCATTTTAACGTAAAATAAGCCACTTTCAAGCTAAATGCATTGAAAAAGTGCTATTTTAACAATTTTAACAGCATTTTAACGTAAAATAAGCCACTTTCAAGCTAAATGCATTGAAAAAGTGCTATTTTAACAATTTTAACAGCATTGTTAACGTAAAATAAGCCACTTTCAAGCTAAATGCATTGAAAAAGTGCTATTTTAACAATTTTAACAGCATTGTTAACGTAAAATAAGCCACTTTCAAGCTAAATGCATTGAAAAAGTGCTATTTTAACAATTTTAACAGCATTTTAACGTAAAATAAGCCACTTTCAAGCTAAATGCATTGAAAAAGTGCTATTTTAACAATTTTAACAGCATTTTAACGTAAAATAAGCCACTTTCAAGCTAAATGCATTGAAAAAGTGCTATTTTAACAATTTTAACAGCATGTTAACGTAAAATAAGCCACTTTCAAGCTAAATGCATTGAAAAAGTGCTATTTTAACAATTTTAACAGCATTTTAACGTAAAATAAGCCACTTTCAAGCTAAATGCATTGAAAAAGTGCTATTTTAACAATTTTAACAGCATTTTAACGTTAAATAAGCCACTTTCAAGCTAAATGCATTGAAAAAGTGCTATTTTAACAATTTTAACAGCATTGTTAACGTTAAATAAGCCACTTTCAAGCTAAATGCATTGAAAAAGTGCTATTTTAACAATTTTAACAGCATTGTTAACGTAAAATAAGCCACTTTCAAGCTAAATGCATTGAAAAAGTGCTATTTTAACAATTTTAACAGCATTGTTAACGTAAAATAAGCCACTTTCAAGCTAAATGCATTGAAAAAGTGCTATTTTAACAATTTTAACAGCATTTTAACGTTAAATAAGCCACTTTCAAGCTAAATGCATTGAAAAAGTGCTATTTTAACAATTTTAACAGCATTGTTAACGTAAAATAAGCCACTTTCAAGCTAAATGCATTGAAAAAGTGCTATTTTAACAATTTTAACAGCATTTTAACGTTAAATAAGCCACTTTCAAGCTAAATGCATTGAAAAAGTGCTATTTTAACAATTTTAACAGCATTTTAACGTTAAATAAGCCACTTTCAAGCTAAATGCATTGAAAAAGTGCTATTTTAACAATTTTAACAGCATTTTAACGTTAAATAAGCCACTTTCAAGCTAAATGCATTGAAAAAGTGCTATTTTAACAATTTTAACAGCATTTTATACGTTAAATAAGCCACTTTCAAGCTAAATGCATTGAAAAAGTGCTATTTTAACAATTTTAACAGCATTTTAACGTTAAATAAGCCACTTTCAAGCTAAATGCATTGAAAAAGTGCTATTTTAACAATTTTAACAGCATTTTAACGTAAAATAAGCCACTTTCAAGCTAAATGCATTGAAAAAGTGCTATTTTAACAATTTTAACAGCATTTTATACGTTAAATAAGCCACTTTCAAGCTAAATGCATTGAAAAAGTGCTATTTTAACAATTTTAACAGCATTTTAACGTAAAATAAGCCACTTTCAAGCTAAATGCATTGAAAAAGTGCTATTTTAACAATTTTAACAGCATTTTATACGTTAAATAAGCCACTTTCAAGCTAAATGCATTGAAAAAGTGCTATTTTAACAATTTTAACAGCATTTTAACGTAAATAAGCCACTTTCAAGCTAAATGCATTGAAAAAGTGCTATTTTAACAATTTTAACAGCATTGTTAACGTAAAATAAGCCACTTTCAAGCTAAATGCATTGAAAAAGTGCTATTTTAACAATTTTAACAGCATTGTTAACGTAAAATAAGCCACTTTCAAGCTAAATGCATTGAAAAAGTGCTATTTTAACAATTTTAACAGCATTTTAACGTTAAATAAGCCACTTTCAAGCTAAATGCATTGAAAAAGTGCTATTTTAACAATTTTAACAGCATTGTTAACGTAAAATAAGCCACTTTCAAGCTAAATGCATTGAAAAAGTGCTATTTTAACAATTTTAACAGCATTGTTAACGTAAAATAAGCCACTTTCAAGCTAAATGCATTGAAAAAGTGCTATTTTAACAATTTTAACAGCATTGTTACGTAAAATAAGCCACTTTCAAGCTAAATGCATTGAAAAAGTGCTATTTTAACAATTTTAACAGCATTGTTAACGTAAAATAAGCCACTTTCAAGCTAAATGCATTGAAAAAGTGCTATTTTAACAATTTTAACAGCATTGTTAACGTTAAATAAGCCACTTTCAAGCTAAATGCATTGAAAAAGTGCTATTTTAACAATTTTAACAGCATTTTAACGTAAAATAAGCCACTTTCAAGCTAAATGCATTGAAAAAGTGCTATTTTAACAATTTTAACAGCATTTTAACGTTAAATAAGCCACTTTCAAGCTAAATGCATTGAAAAAGTGCTATTTTAACAATTTTAACAGCATTTTAACGTAAAATAAGCCACTTTCAAGCTAAATGCATTGAAAAAGTGCTATTTTAACAATTTTAACAGCATTTTAACGTTAAATAAGCCACTTTCAAGCTAAATGCATTGAAAAAGTGCTATTTTAACAATTTTAACAGCATTTTAACGTAAAATAAGCCACTTTCAAGCTAAATGCATTGAAAAAGTGCTATTTTAACAATTTTAACAGCATTTTAACGTTAAATAAGCCACTTTCAAGCTAAATGCATTGAAAAAGTGCTATTTTAACAATTTTAACAGCATTTTATACGTAAAATAAGCCACTTTCAAGCTAAATGCATTGAAAAAGTGCTATTTTAACAATTTTAACAGCATTGTTAACGTAAATAAGCCACTTTCAAGCTAAATGCATTGAAAAAGTGCTATTTTAACAATTTTAACAGCATTTTAACGTAAAATAAGCCACTTTCAAGCTAAATGCATTGAAAAAGTGCTATTTTAACAATTTTAACAGCATTGTTAACGTAAAATAAGCCACTTTCAAGCTAAATGCATTGAAAAAGTGCTATTTTAACAATTTTAACAGCATTTTAACGTAAATAAGCCACTTTCAAGCTAAATGCATTGAAAAAGTGCTATTTTAACAATTTTAACAGCATTTTAACGTAAAATAAGCCACTTTCAAGCTAAATGCATTGAAAAAGTGCTATTTTAACAATTTTAACAGCATTGTTAACGTTAAATAAGCCACTTTCAAGCTAAATGCATTGAAAAAGTGCTATTTTAACAATTTTAACAGCATTGTTAACGTAAAATAAGCCACTTTCAAGCTAAATGCATTGAAAAAGTGCTATTTTAACAATTTTAACAGCATTTTAACGTAAATAAGCCACTTTCAAGCTAAATGCATTGAAAAAGTGCTATTTTAACAATTTTAACAGCATTTTAACGTTAAATAAGCCACTTTCAAGCTAAATGCATTGAAAAAGTGCTATTTTAACAATTTTAACAGCATTTTAACGTAAAATAAGCCACTTTCAAGCTAAATGCATTGAAAAAGTGCTATTTTAACAATTTTAACAGCATTGTTAACGTAAAATAAGCCACTTTCAAGCTAAATGCATTGAAAAAGTGCTATTTTAACAATTTTAACAGCATTGTTAACGTAAAATAAGCCACTTTCAAGCTAAATGCATTGAAAAAGTGCTATTTTAACAATTTTAACAGCATTTTAACGTAAAATAAGCCACTTTCAAGCTAAATGCATTGAAAAAGTGCTATTTTAACAATTTTAACAGCATTTTAACGTTAAATAAGCCACTTTCAAGCTAAATGCATTGAAAAAGTGCTATTTTAACAATTTTAACAGCATTGTTAACGTAAAATAAGCCACTTTCAAGCTAAATGCATTGAAAAAGTGCTATTTTAACAATTTTAACAGCATTGTTAACGTAAAATAAGCCACTTTCAAGCTAAATGCATTGAAAAAGTGCTATTTTAACAATTTTAACAGCATTTTAACGTTAAATAAGCCACTTTCAAGCTAAATGCATTGAAAAAGTGCTATTTTAACAATTTTAACAGCATTGTTAACGTAAAATAAGCCACTTTCAAGCTAAATGCATTGAAAAAGTGCTATTTTAACAATTTTAACAGCATTTTAACGTAAAATAAGCCACTTTCAAGCTAAATGCATTGAAAAAGTGCTATTTTAACAATTTTAACAGCATTGTTAACGTAAAATAAGCCACTTTCAAGCTAAATGCATTGAAAAAGTGCTATTTTAACAATTTTAACAGCATTTTAACGTAAAATAAGCCACTTTCAAGCTAAATGCATTGAAAAAGTGCTATTTTAACAATTTTAACAGCATTGTTAACGTAAAATAAGCCACTTTCAAGCTAAATGCATTGAAAAAGTGCTATTTTAACAATTTTAACAGCATTTTAACGTAAAATAAGCCACTTTCAAGCTAAATGCATTGAAAAAGTGCTATTTTAACAATTTTAACAGCATTTTAACGTTAAATAAGCCACTTTCAAGCTAAATGCATTGAAAAAGTGCTATTTTAACAATTTTAACAGCATTGTTAACGTAAAATAAGCCACTTTCAAGCTAAATGCATTGAAAAAGTGCTATTTTAACAATTTTAACAGCATTGTTAACGTTAAATAAGCCACTTTCAAGCTAAATGCATTGAAAAAGTGCTATTTTAACAATTTTAACAGCATTTTAACGTTAAATAAGCCACTTTCAAGCTAAATGCATTGAAAAAGTGCTATTTTAACAATTTTAACAGCATTTTAACGTTAAATAAGCCACTTTCAAGCTAAATGCATTGAAAAAGTGCTATTTTAACAATTTTAACAGCATTGTTAACGTAAAATAAGCCACTTTCAAGCTAAATGCATTGAAAAAGTGCTATTTTAACAATTTTAACAGCATTGTTAACGTAAAATAAGCCACTTTCAAGCTAAATGCATTGAAAAAGTGCTATTTTAACAATTTTAACAGCATTGTTAACGTAAAATAAGCCACTTTCAAGCTAAATGCATTGAAAAAGTGCTATTTTAACAATTTTAACAGCATTGTTAACGTAAAATAAGCCACTTTCAAGCTAAATGCATTGAAAAAGTGCTATTTTAACAATTTTAACAGCATTTTAACGTTAAATAAGCCACTTTCAAGCTAAATGCATTGAAAAAGTGCTATTTTAACAATTTTAACAGCATTGTTAACGTAAAATAAGCCACTTTCAAGCTAAATGCATTGAAAAAGTGCTATTTTAACAATTTTAACAGCATTGTTAACGTAAAATAAGCCACTTTCAAGCTAAATGCATTGAAAAAGTGCTATTTTAACAATTTTAACAGCATTGTTAACGTAAAATAAGCCACTTTCAAGCTAAATGCATTGAAAAAGTGCTATTTTAACAATTTTAACAGCATTTTAACGTAAAATAAGCCACTTTCAAGCTAAATGCATTGAAAAAGTGCTATTTTAACAATTTTAACAGCATTGTTAACGTAAAATAAGCCACTTTCAAGCTAAATGCATTGAAAAAGTGCTATTTTAACAATTTTAACAGCATTTTAACGTAAAATAAGCCACTTTCAAGCTAAATGCATTGAAAAAGTGCTATTTTAACAATTTTAACAGCATTGTTAACGTAAAATAAGCCACTTTCAAGCTAAATGCATTGAAAAAGTGCTATTTTAACAATTTTAACAGCATGTTAACGTAAAATAAGCCACTTTCAAGCTAAATGCATTGAAAAAGTGCTATTTTAACAATTTTAACAGCATTGTTAACGTTAAATAAGCCACTTTCAAGCTAAATGCATTGAAAAAGTGCTATTTTAACAATTTTAACAGCATTTTAACGTAAAATAAGCCACTTTCAAGCTAAATGCATTGAAAAAGTGCTATTTTAACAATTTTAACAGCATTTTAACGTAAAATAAGCCACTTTCAAGCTAAATGCATTGAAAAAGTGCTATTTTAACAATTTTAACAGCATGTTAACGTTAAATAAGCCACTTTCAAGCTAAATGCATTGAAAAAGTGCTATTTTAACAATTTTAACAGCATTGTTAACGTAAAATAAGCCACTTTCAAGCTAAATGCATTGAAAAAGTGCTATTTTAACAATTTTAACAGCATTTTAACGTAAAATAAGCCACTTTCAAGCTAAATGCATTGAAAAAGTGCTATTTTAACAATTTTAACAGCATTTTAACGTAAAATAAGCCACTTTCAAGCTAAATGCATTGAAAAAGTGCTATTTTAACAATTTTAACAGCATTGTTAACGTAAAATAAGCCACTTTCAAGCTAAATGCATTGAAAAAGTGCTATTTTAACAATTTTAACAGCATTGTTAACGTAAAATAAGCCACTTTCAAGCTAAATGCATTGAAAAAGTGCTATTTTAACAATTTTAACAGCATTGTTAACGTAAAATAAGCCACTTTCAAGCTAAATGCATTGAAAAAGTGCTATTTTAACAATTTTAACAGCATTTTAACGTAAAATAAGCCACTTTCAAGCTAAATGCATTGAAAAAGTGCTATTTTAACAATTTTAACAGCATTGTTAACGTAAAATAAGCCACTTTCAAGCTAAATGCATTGAAAAAGTGCTATTTTAACAATTTTAACAGCATTGTTAACGTAAAATAAGCCACTTTCAAGCTAAATGCATTGAAAAAGTGCTATTTTAACAATTTTAACAGCATTGTTAACGTAAAATAAGCCACTTTCAAGCTAAATGCATTGAAAAAGTGCTATTTTAACAATTTTAACAGCATTTTAACGTTAAATAAGCCACTTTCAAGCTAAATGCATTGAAAAAGTGCTATTTTAACAATTTTAACAGCATTTTAACGTAAAATAAGCCACTTTCAAGCTAAATGCATTGAAAAAGTGCTATTTTAACAATTTTAACAGCATTGTTAACGTAAAATAAGCCACTTTCAAGCTAAATGCATTGAAAAAGTGCTATTTTAACAATTTTAACAGCATTTTAACGTTAAATAAGCCACTTTCAAGCTAAATGCATTGAAAAAGTGCTATTTTAACAATTTTAACAGCATTGTTAACGTAAAATAAGCCACTTTCAAGCTAAATGCATTGAAAAAGTGCTATTTTAACAATTTTAACAGCATTGTTAACGTAAAATAAGCCACTTTCAAGCTAAATGCATTGAAAAAGTGCTATTTTAACAATTTTAACAGCATTGTTAACGTAAAATAAGCCACTTTCAAGCTAAATGCATTGAAAAAGTGCTATTTTAACAATTTTAACAGCATTGTTAACGTAAAATAAGCCACTTTCAAGCTAAATGCATTGAAAAAGTGCTATTTTAACAATTTTAACAGCATTGTTAACGTAAAATAAGCCACTTTCAAGCTAAATGCATTGAAAAAGTGCTATTTTAACAATTTTAACAGCATTGTTAACGTTAAATAAGCCACTTTCAAGCTAAATGCATTGAAAAAGTGCTATTTTAACAATTTTAACAGCATTGTTAACGTAAAATAAGCCACTTTCAAGCTAAATGCATTGAAAAAGTGCTATTTTAACAATTTTAACAGCATTGTTAACGTAAAATAAGCCACTTTCAAGCTAAATGCATTGAAAAAGTGCTATTTTAACAATTTTAACAGCATTGTTAACGTAAAATAAGCCACTTTCAAGCTAAATGCATTGAAAAAGTGCTATTTTAACAATTTTAACAGCATTGTTAACGTAAAATAAGCCACTTTCAAGCTAAATGCATTGAAAAAGTGCTATTTTAACAATTTTAACAGCATTGTTAACGTAAAATAAGCCACTTTCAAGCTAAATGCATTGAAAAAGTGCTATTTTAACAATTTTAACAGCATTGTTAACGTAAAATAAGCCACTTTCAAGCTAAATGCATTGAAAAAGTGCTATTTTAACAATTTTAACAGCATTGTTAACGTAAAATAAGCCACTTTCAAGCTAAATGCATTGAAAAAGTGCTATTTTAACAATTTTAACAGCATTGTTAACGTAAAATAAGCCACTTTCAAGCTAAATGCATTGAAAAAGTGCTATTTTAACAATTTTAACAGCATTTTAACGTAAAATAAGCCACTTTCAAGCTAAATGCATTGAAAAAGTGCTATTTTAACAATTTTAACAGCATTGTTAACGTAAAATAAGCCACTTTCAAGCTAAATGCATTGAAAAAGTGCTATTTTAACAATTTTAACAGCATTGTTAACGTAAAATAAGCCACTTTCAAGCTAAATGCATTGAAAAAGTGCTATTTTAACAATTTTAACAGCATTGTTAACGTAAAATAAGCCACTTTCAAGCTAAATGCATTGAAAAAGTGCTATTTTAACAATTTTAACAGCATTGTTAACGTAAAATAAGCCACTTTCAAGCTAAATGCATTGAAAAAGTGCTATTTTAACAATTTTAACAGCATTGTTAACGTAAAATAAGCCACTTTCAAGCTAAATGCATTGAAAAAGTGCTATTTTAACAATTTTAACAGCATTGTTAACGTAAAATAAGCCACTTTCAAGCTAAATGCATTGAAAAAGTGCTATTTTAACAATTTTAACAGCATTGTTAACGTAAAATAAGCCACTTTCAAGCTAAATGCATTGAAAAAGTGCTATTTTAACAATTTTAACAGCATTGTTAACGTAAAATAAGCCACTTTCAAGCTAAATGCATTGAAAAAGTGCTATTTTAACAATTTTAACAGCATTGTTAACGTAAAATAAGCCACTTTCAAGCTAAATGCATTGAAAAAGTGCTATTTTAACAATTTTAACAGCATTGTTAACGTAAAATAAGCCACTTTCAAGCTAAATGCATTGAAAAAGTGCTATTTTAACAATTTTAACAGCATTGTTAACGTAAAATAAGCCACTTTCAAGCTAAATGCATTGAAAAAGTGCTATTTTAACAATTTTAACAGCATTGTTAACGTTAAATAAGCCACTTTCAAGCTAAATGCATTGAAAAAGTGCTATTTTAACAATTTTAACAGCATTGTTAACGTAAAATAAGCCACTTTCAAGCTAAATGCATTGAAAAAGTGCTATTTTAACAATTTTAACAGCATTGTTAACGTAAAATAAGCCACTTTCAAGCTAAATGCATTGAAAAAGTGCTATTTTAACAATTTTAACAGCATTGTTAACGTAAAATAAGCCACTTTCAAGCTAAATGCATTGAAAAAGTGCTATTTTAACAATTTTAACAGCATTGTTAACGTAAAATAAGCCACTTTCAAGCTAAATGCATTGAAAAAGTGCTATTTTAACAATTTTAACAGCATTGTTAACGTAAAATAAGCCACTTTCAAGCTAAATGCATTGAAAAAGTGCTATTTTAACAATTTTAACAGCATTGTTAACGTAAAATAAGCCACTTTCAAGCTAAATGCATTGAAAAAGTGCTATTTTAACAATTTTAACAGCATTTTAACGTAAAATAAGCCACTTTCAAGCTAAATGCATTGAAAAAGTGCTATTTTAACAATTTTAACAGCATTTTAACGTAAAATAAGCCACTTTCAAGCTAAATGCATTGAAAAAGTGCTATTTTAACAATTTTAACAGCATTGTTAACGTAAAATAAGCCACTTTCAAGCTAAATGCATTGAAAAAGTGCTATTTTAACAATTTTAACAGCATTGTTAACGTAAAATAAGCCACTTTCAAGCTAAATGCATTGAAAAAGTGCTATTTTAACAATTTTAACAGCATTTTAACGTAAAATAAGCCACTTTCAAGCTAAATGCATTGAAAAAGTGCTATTTTAACAATTTTAACAGCATTGTTAACGTAAAATAAGCCACTTTCAAGCTAAATGCATTGAAAAAGTGCTATTTTAACAATTTTAACAGCATTGTTAACGTAAATAAGCCACTTTCAAGCTAAATGCATTGAAAAAGTGCTATTTTAACAATTTTAACAGCATTGTTAACGTAAAATAAGCCACTTTCAAGCTAAATGCATTGAAAAAGTGCTATTTTAACAATTTTAACAGCATTGTTAACGTTAAATAAGCCACTTTCAAGCTAAATGCATTGAAAAAGTGCTATTTTAACAATTTTAACAGCATTGTTAACGTAAAATAAGCCACTTTCAAGCTAAATGCATTGAAAAAGTGCTATTTTAACAATTTTAACAGCATTGTTAACGTAAAATAAGCCACTTTCAAGCTAAATGCATTGAAAAAGTGCTATTTTAACAATTTTAACAGCATTGTTAACGTAAAATAAGCCACTTTCAAGCTAAATGCATTGAAAAAGTGCTATTTTAACAATTTTAACAGCATTGTTAACGTAAAATAAGCCACTTTCAAGCTAAATGCATTGAAAAAGTGCTATTTTAACAATTTTAACAGCATTGTTAACGTAAATAAGCCACTTTCAAGCTAAATGCATTGAAAAAGTGCTATTTTAACAATTTTAACAGCATTGTTAACGTAAAATAAGCCACTTTCAAGCTAAATGCATTGAAAAAGTGCTATTTTAACAATTTTAACAGCATTGTTAACGTAAAATAAGCCACTTTCAAGCTAAATGCATTGAAAAAGTGCTATTTTAACAATTTTAACAGCATTGTTAACGTAAAATAAGCCACTTTCAAGCTAAATGCATTGAAAAAGTGCTATTTTAACAATTTTAACAGCATTGTTAACGTAAAATAAGCCACTTTCAAGCTAAATGCATTGAAAAAGTGCTATTTTAACAATTTTAACAGCATTGTTAACGTAAAATAAGCCACTTTCAAGCTAAATGCATTGAAAAAGTGCTATTTTAACAATTTTAACAGCATTGTTAACGTAAAATAAGCCACTTTCAAGCTAAATGCATTGAAAAAGTGCTATTTTAACAATTTTAACAGCATTTTAACGTAAATAAGCCACTTTCAAGCTAAATGCATTGAAAAAGTGCTATTTTAACAATTTTAACAGCATTGTTAACGTAAAATAAGCCACTTTCAAGCTAAATGCATTGAAAAAGTGCTATTTTAACAATTTTAACAGCATTGTTAACGTAAAATAAGCCACTTTCAAGCTAAATGCATTGAAAAAGTGCTATTTTAACAATTTTAACAGCATTGTTAACGTAAAATAAGCCACTTTCAAGCTAAATGCATTGAAAAAGTGCTATTTTAACAATTTTAACAGCATTGTTAACGTAAAATAAGCCACTTTCAAGCTAAATGCATTGAAAAAGTGCTATTTTAACAATTTTAACAGCATTTTAACGTTAAATAAGCCACTTTCAAGCTAAATGCATTGAAAAAGTGCTATTTTAACAATTTTAACAGCATTGTTAACGTAAAATAAGCCACTTTCAAGCTAAATGCATTGAAAAAGTGCTATTTTAACAATTTTAACAGCATTGTTAACGTAAAATAAGCCACTTTCAAGCTAAATGCATTGAAAAAGTGCTATTTTAACAATTTTAACAGCATTGTTAACGTAAAATAAGCCACTTTCAAGCTAAATGCATTGAAAAAGTGCTATTTTAACAATTTTAACAGCATTGTTAACGTAAAATAAGCCACTTTCAAGCTAAATGCATTGAAAAAGTGCTATTTTAACAATTTTAACAGCATTTTAACGTAAAATAAGCCACTTTCAAGCTAAATGCATTGAAAAAGTGCTATTTTAACAATTTTAACAGCATTGTTAACGTAAAATAAGCCACTTTCAAGCTAAATGCATTGAAAAAGTGCTATTTTAACAATTTTAACAGCATTGTTAACGTAAAATAAGCCACTTTCAAGCTAAATGCATTGAAAAAGTGCTATTTTAACAATTTTAACAGCATTGTTAACGTAAAATAAGCCACTTTCAAGCTAAATGCATTGAAAAAGTGCTATTTTAACAATTTTAACAGCATTGTTAACGTAAAATAAGCCACTTTCAAGCTAAATGCATTGAAAAAGTGCTATTTTAACAATTTTAACAGCATTGTTAACGTAAAATAAGCCACTTTCAAGCTAAATGCATTGAAAAAGTGCTATTTTAACAATTTTAACAGCATTGTTAACGTAAAATAAGCCACTTTCAAGCTAAATGCATTGAAAAAGTGCTATTTTAACAATTTTAACAGCATTGTTAACGTAAAATAAGCCACTTTCAAGCTAAATGCATTGAAAAAGTGCTATTTTAACAATTTTAACAGCATTGTTAACGTAAAATAAGCCACTTTCAAGCTAAATGCATTGAAAAAGTGCTATTTTAACAATTTTAACAGCATTGTTAACGTAAAATAAGCCACTTTCAAGCTAAATGCATTGAAAAAGTGCTATTTTAACAATTTTAACAGCATTGTTAACGTAAAATAAGCCACTTTCAAGCTAAATGCATTGAAAAAGTGCTATTTTAACAATTTTAACAGCATTGTTAACGTAAAATAAGCCACTTTCAAGCTAAATGCATTGAAAAAGTGCTATTTTAACAATTTTAACAGCATTGTTAACGTAAAATAAGCCACTTTCAAGCTAAATGCATTGAAAAAGTGCTATTTTAACAATTTTAACAGCATTGTTAACGTTAAATAAGCCACTTTCAAGCTAAATGCATTGAAAAAGTGCTATTTTAACAATTTTAACAGCATTGTTAACGTAAAATAAGCCACTTTCAAGCTAAATGCATTGAAAAAGTGCTATTTTAACAATTTTAACAGCATTGTTAACGTAAAATAAGCCACTTTCAAGCTAAATGCATTGAAAAAGTGCTATTTTAACAATTTTAACAGCATTGTTAACGTAAAATAAGCCACTTTCAAGCTAAATGCATTGAAAAAGTGCTATTTTAACAATTTTAACAGCATTGTTAACGTAAAATAAGCCACTTTCAAGCTAAATGCATTGAAAAAGTGCTATTTTAACAATTTTAACAGCATTGTTAACGTAAAATAAGCCACTTTCAAGCTAAATGCATTGAAAAAGTGCTATTTTAACAATTTTAACAGCATTTTAACGTTAAATAAGCCACTTTCAAGCTAAATGCATTGAAAAAGTGCTATTTTAACAATTTTAACAGCATTGTTAACGTAAAATAAGCCACTTTCAAGCTAAATGCATTGAAAAAGTGCTATTTTAACAATTTTAACAGCATTGTTAACGTAAAATAAGCCACTTTCAAGCTAAATGCATTGAAAAAGTGCTATTTTAACAATTTTAACAGCATTGTTAACGTAAAATAAGCCACTTTCAAGCTAAATGCATTGAAAAAGTGCTATTTTAACAATTTTAACAGCATTGTTAACGTAAAATAAGCCACTTTCAAGCTAAATGCATTGAAAAAGTGCTATTTTAACAATTTTAACAGCATTGTTAACGTAAAATAAGCCACTTTCAAGCTAAATGCATTGAAAAAGTGCTATTTTAACAATTTTAACAGCATTGTTAACGTAAAATAAGCCACTTTCAAGCTAAATGCATTGAAAAAGTGCTATTTTAACAATTTTAACAGCATTGTTAACGTAAAATAAGCCACTTTCAAGCTAAATGCATTGAAAAAGTGCTATTTTAACAATTTTAACAGCATTGTTAACGTAAAATAAGCCACTTTCAAGCTAAATGCATTGAAAAAGTGCTATTTTAACAATTTTAACAGCATTGTTAACGTAAAATAAGCCACTTTCAAGCTAAATGCATTGAAAAAGTGCTATTTTAACAATTTTAACAGCATTGTTAACGTAAAATAAGCCACTTTCAAGCTAAATGCATTGAAAAAGTGCTATTTTAACAATTTTAACAGCATTGTTAACGTAAAATAAGCCACTTTCAAGCTAAATGCATTGAAAAAGTGCTATTTTAACAATTTTAACAGCATTGTTAACGTAAAATAAGCCACTTTCAAGCTAAATGCATTGAAAAAGTGCTATTTTAACAATTTTAACAGCATTGTTAACGTAAAATAAGCCACTTTCAAGCTAAATGCATTGAAAAAGTGCTATTTTAACAATTTTAACAGCATTGTTAACGTAAAATAAGCCACTTTCAAGCTAAATGCATTGAAAAAGTGCTATTTTAACAATTTTAACAGCATTGTTAACGTAAAATAAGCCACTTTCAAGCTAAATGCATTGAAAAAGTGCTATTTTAACAATTTTAACAGCATTGTTAACGTAAAATAAGCCACTTTCAAGCTAAATGCATTGAAAAAGTGCTATTTTAACAATTTTAACAGCATTGTTAACGTAAAATAAGCCACTTTCAAGCTAAATGCATTGAAAAAGTGCTATTTTAACAATTTTAACAGCATTGTTAACGTAAAATAAGCCACTTTCAAGCTAAATGCATTGAAAAAGTGCTATTTTAACAATTTTAACAGCATTGTTAACGTAAAATAAGCCACTTTCAAGCTAAATGCATTGAAAAAGTGCTATTTTAACAATTTTAACAGCATTGTTAACGTAAAATAAGCCACTTTCAAGCTAAATGCATTGAAAAAGTGCTATTTTAACAATTTTAACAGCATTGTTAACGTAAAATAAGCCACTTTCAAGCTAAATGCATTGAAAAAGTGCTATTTTAACAATTTTAACAGCATTGTTAACGTAAAATAAGCCACTTTCAAGCTAAATGCATTGAAAAAGTGCTATTTTAACAATTTTAACAGCATTGTTAACGTAAAATAAGCCACTTTCAAGCTAAATGCATTGAAAAAGTGCTATTTTAACAATTTTAACAGCATTGTTAACGTAAAATAAGCCACTTTCAAGCTAAATGCATTGAAAAAGTGCTATTTTAACAATTTTAACAGCATTGTTAACGTAAAATAAGCCACTTTCAAGCTAAATGCATTGAAAAAGTGCTATTTTAACAATTTTAACAGCATTGTTAACGTAAAATAAGCCACTTTCAAGCTAAATGCATTGAAAAAGTGCTATTTTAACAATTTTAACAGCATTGTTAACGTAAAATAAGCCACTTTCAAGCTAAATGCATTGAAAAAGTGCTATTTTAACAATTTTAACAGCATTGTTAACGTAAAATAAGCCACTTTCAAGCTAAATGCATTGAAAAAGTGCTATTTTAACAATTTTAACAGCATTGTTAACGTAAAATAAGCCACTTTCAAGCTAAATGCATTGAAAAAGTGCTATTTTAACAATTTTAACAGCATTGTTAACGTAAAATAAGCCACTTTCAAGCTAAATGCATTGAAAAAGTGCTATTTTAACAATTTTAACAGCATTGTTAACGTAAAATAAGCCACTTTCAAGCTAAATGCATTGAAAAAGTGCTATTTTAACAATTTTAACAGCATTGTTAACGTAAAATAAGCCACTTTCAAGCTAAATGCATTGAAAAAGTGCTATTTTAACAATTTTAACAGCATTGTTAACGTAAAATAAGCCACTTTCAAGCTAAATGCATTGAAAAAGTGCTATTTTAACAATTTTAACAGCATTGTTAACGTAAAATAAGCCACTTTCAAGCTAAATGCATTGAAAAAGTGCTATTTTAACAATTTTAACAGCATTGTTAACGTAAAATAAGCCACTTTCAAGCTAAATGCATTGAAAAAGTGCTATTTTAACAATTTTAACAGCATTGTTAACGTAAAATAAGCCACTTTCAAGCTAAATGCATTGAAAAAGTGCTATTTTAACAATTTTAACAGCATTGTTAACGTAAAATAAGCCACTTTCAAGCTAAATGCATTGAAAAAGTGCTATTTTAACAATTTTAACAGCATTGTTAACGTAAAATAAGCCACTTTCAAGCTAAATGCATTGAAAAAGTGCTATTTTAACAATTTTAACAGCATTGTTAACGTAAAATAAGCCACTTTCAAGCTAAATGCATTGAAAAAGTGCTATTTTAACAATTTTAACAGCATTGTTAACGTAAAATAAGCCACTTTCAAGCTAAATGCATTGAAAAAGTGCTATTTTAACAATTTTAACAGCATTGTTAACGTAAAATAAGCCACTTTCAAGCTAAATGCATTGAAAAAGTGCTATTTTAACAATTTTAACAGCATTGTTAACGTAAAATAAGCCACTTTCAAGCTAAATGCATTGAAAAAGTGCTATTTTAACAATTTTAACAGCATTGTTAACGTAAAATAAGCCACTTTCAAGCTAAATGCATTGAAAAAGTGCTATTTTAACAATTTTAACAGCATTGTTAACGTAAAATAAGCCACTTTCAAGCTAAATGCATTGAAAAAG
The DNA here is from genome assembly GCF_013141755.1 of Anopheles stephensi. Classification (NCBI taxonomy): domain Eukaryota; kingdom Metazoa; phylum Arthropoda; class Insecta; order Diptera; family Culicidae; genus Anopheles; species Anopheles stephensi. The sequence goes on along the minus strand of NW_023405444.1, from coordinate 64,069 downwards.
TGCTATTTTAACAATTTTAACAGCATTGTTAACGTAAAATAAGCCACTTTCAAGCTAAATGCATTGAAAAAGTGCTATTTTAACAATTTTAACAGCATTGTTAACGTAAAATAAGCCACTTTCAAGCTAAATGCATTGAAAAAGTGCTATTTTAACAATTTTAACAGCATTGTTAACGTAAAATAAGCCACTTTCAAGCTAAATGCATTGAAAAAGTGCTATTTTAACAATTTTAACAGCATTGTTAACGTAAAATAAGCCACTTTCAAGCTAAATGCATTGAAAAAGTGCTATTTTAACAATTTTAACAGCATTGTTAACGTAAATAAGCCACTTTCAAGCTAAATGCATTGAAAAAGTGCTATTTTAACAATTTTAACAGCATTGTTAACGTAAAATAAGCCACTTTCAAGCTAAATGCATTGAAAAAGTGCTATTTTAACAATTTTAACAGCATTGTTAACGTAAAATAAGCCACTTTCAAGCTAAATGCATTGAAAAAGTGCTATTTTAACAATTTTAACAGCATTGTTAACGTAAAATAAGCCACTTTCAAGCTAAATGCATTGAAAAAGTGCTATTTTAACAATTTTAACAGCATTGTTAACGTAAAATAAGCCACTTTCAAGCTAAATGCATTGAAAAAGTGCTATTTTAACAATTTTAACAGCATTGTTAACGTAAAATAAGCCACTTTCAAGCTAAATGCATTGAAAAAGTGCTATTTTAACAATTTTAACAGCATTGTTAACGTAAAATAAGCCACTTTCAAGCTAAATGCATTGAAAAAGTGCTATTTTAACAATTTTAACAGCATTGTTAACGTAAAATAAGCCACTTTCAAGCTAAATGCATTGAAAAAGTGCTATTTTAACAATTTTAACAGCATTGTTAACGTAAAATAAGCCACTTTCAAGCTAAATGCATTGAAAAAGTGCTATTTTAACAATTTTAACAGCATTGTTAACGTAAAATAAGCCACTTTCAAGCTAAATGCATTGAAAAAGTGCTATTTTAACAATTTTAACAGCATTGTTAACGTAAAATAAGCCACTTTCAAGCTAAATGCATTGAAAAAGTGCTATTTTAACAATTTTAACAGCATTGTTAACGTAAAATAAGCCACTTTCAAGCTAAATGCATTGAAAAAGTGCTATTTTAACAATTTTAACAGCATTGTTAACGTAAAATAAGCCACTTTCAAGCTAAATGCATTGAAAAAGTGCTATTTTAACAATTTTAACAGCATTGTTAACGTAAAATAAGCCACTTTCAAGCTAAATGCATTGAAAAAGTGCTATTTTAACAATTTTAACAGCATTGTTAACGTAAAATAAGCCACTTTCAAGCTAAATGCATTGAAAAAGTGCTATTTTAACAATTTTAACAGCATTGTTAACGTAAAATAAGCCACTTTCAAGCTAAATGCATTGAAAAAGTGCTATTTTAACAATTTTAACAGCATTGTTAACGTAAAATAAGCCACTTTCAAGCTAAATGCATTGAAAAAGTGCTATTTTAACAATTTTAACAGCATTGTTAACGTAAAATAAGCCACTTTCAAGCTAAATGCATTGAAAAAGTGCTATTTTAACAATTTTAACAGCATTGTTAACGTAAAATAAGCCACTTTCAAGCTAAATGCATTGAAAAAGTGCTATTTTAACAATTTTAACAGCATTGTTAACGTAAAATAAGCCACTTTCAAGCTAAATGCATTGAAAAAGTGCTATTTTAACAATTTTAACAGCATTGTTAACGTAAAATAAGCCACTTTCAAGCTAAATGCATTGAAAAAGTGCTATTTTAACAATTTTAACAGCATTGTTAACGTAAAATAAGCCACTTTCAAGCTAAATGCATTGAAAAAGTGCTATTTTAACAATTTTAACAGCATTTTAACGTAAAATAAGCCACTTTCAAGCTAAATGCATTGAAAAAGTGCTATTTTAACAATTTTAACAGCATTGTTAACGTAAAATAAGCCACTTTCAAGCTAAATGCATTGAAAAAGTGCTATTTTAACAATTTTAACAGCATTGTTAACGTAAAATAAGCCACTTTCAAGCTAAATGCATTGAAAAAGTGCTATTTTAACAATTTTAACAGCATTGTTAACGTAAAATAAGCCACTTTCAAGCTAAATGCATTGAAAAAGTGCTATTTTAACAATTTTAACAGCATTTTAACGTAAAATAAGCCACTTTCAAGCTAAATGCATTGAAAAAGTGCTATTTTAACAATTTTAACAGCATTGTTAACGTAAAATAAGCCACTTTCAAGCTAAATGCATTGAAAAAGTGCTATTTTAACAATTTTAACAGCATTTTAACGTAAAATAAGCCACTTTCAAGCTAAATGCATTGAAAAAGTGCTATTTTAACAATTTTAACAGCATTGTTAACGTAAAATAAGCCACTTTCAAGCTAAATGCATTGAAAAAGTGCTATTTTAACAATTTTAACAGCATTGTTAACGTAAAATAAGCCACTTTCAAGCTAAATGCATTGAAAAAGTGCTATTTTAACAATTTTAACAGCATTGTTAACGTAAAATAAGCCACTTTCAAGCTAAATGCATTGAAAAAGTGCTATTTTAACAATTTTAACAGCATTGTTAACGTAAAATAAGCCACTTTCAAGCTAAATGCATTGAAAAAGTGCTATTTTAACAATTTTAACAGCATTGTTAACGTAAAATAAGCCACTTTCAAGCTAAATGCATTGAAAAAGTGCTATTTTAACAATTTTAACAGCATTGTTAACGTAAAATAAGCCACTTTCAAGCTAAATGCATTGAAAAAGTGCTATTTTAACAATTTTAACAGCATTGTTAACGTAAAATAAGCCACTTTCAAGCTAAATGCATTGAAAAAGTGCTATTTTAACAATTTTAACAGCATTGTTAACGTAAAATAAGCCACTTTCAAGCTAAATGCATTGAAAAAGTGCTATTTTAACAATTTTAACAGCATTGTTAACGTAAAATAAGCCACTTTCAAGCTAAATGCATTGAAAAAGTGCTATTTTAACAATTTTAACAGCATTGTTAACGTAAAATAAGCCACTTTCAAGCTAAATGCATTGAAAAAGTGCTATTTTAACAATTTTAACAGCATTGTTAACGTAAAATAAGCCACTTTCAAGCTAAATGCATTGAAAAAGTGCTATTTTAACAATTTTAACAGCATTGTTAACGTAAAATAAGCCACTTTCAAGCTAAATGCATTGAAAAAGTGCTATTTTAACAATTTTAACAGCATTGTTAACGTAAAATAAGCCACTTTCAAGCTAAATGCATTGAAAAAGTGCTATTTTAACAATTTTAACAGCATTGTTAACGTAAAATAAGCCACTTTCAAGCTAAATGCATTGAAAAAGTGCTATTTTAACAATTTTAACAGCATTGTTAACGTAAAATAAGCCACTTTCAAGCTAAATGCATTGAAAAAGTGCTATTTTAACAATTTTAACAGCATTGTTAACGTAAAATAAGCCACTTTCAAGCTAAATGCATTGAAAAAGTGCTATTTTAACAATTTTAACAGCATTTTAACGTAAAATAAGCCACTTTCAAGCTAAATGCATTGAAAAAGTGCTATTTTAACAATTTTAACAGCATTGTTAACGTAAAATAAGCCACTTTCAAGCTAAATGCATTGAAAAAGTGCTATTTTAACAATTTTAACAGCATTGTTAACGTAAAATAAGCCACTTTCAAGCTAAATGCATTGAAAAAGTGCTATTTTAACAATTTTAACAGCATTGTTAACGTAAAATAAGCCACTTTCAAGCTAAATGCATTGAAAAAGTGCTATTTTAACAATTTTAACAGCATTGTTAACGTAAAATAAGCCACTTTCAAGCTAAATGCATTGAAAAAGTGCTATTTTAACAATTTTAACAGCATTGTTAACGTAAAATAAGCCACTTTCAAGCTAAATGCATTGAAAAAGTGCTATTTTAACAATTTTAACAGCATTGTTAACGTAAAATAAGCCACTTTCAAGCTAAATGCATTGAAAAAGTGCTATTTTAACAATTTTAACAGCATTGTTAACGTAAAATAAGCCACTTTCAAGCTAAATGCATTGAAAAAGTGCTATTTTAACAATTTTAACAGCATTGTTAACGTAAAATAAGCCACTTTCAAGCTAAATGCATTGAAAAAGTGCTATTTTAACAATTTTAACAGCATTGTTAACGTAAAATAAGCCACTTTCAAGCTAAATGCATTGAAAAAGTGCTATTTTAACAATTTTAACAGCATTGTTAACGTTAAATAAGCCACTTTCAAGCTAAATGCATTGAAAAAGTGCTATTTTAACAATTTTAACAGCATTGTTAACGTAAAATAAGCCACTTTCAAGCTAAATGCATTGAAAAAGTGCTATTTTAACAATTTTAACAGCATTGTTAACGTAAAATAAGCCACTTTCAAGCTAAATGCATTGAAAAAGTGCTATTTTAACAATTTTAACAGCATTGTTAACGTAAAATAAGCCACTTTCAAGCTAAATGCATTGAAAAAGTGCTATTTTAACAATTTTAACAGCATTGTTAACGTAAAATAAGCCACTTTCAAGCTAAATGCATTGAAAAAGTGCTATTTTAACAATTTTAACAGCATTGTTAACGTAAAATAAGCCACTTTCAAGCTAAATGCATTGAAAAAGTGCTATTTTAACAATTTTAACAGCATTGTTAACGTAAAATAAGCCACTTTCAAGCTAAATGCATTGAAAAAGTGCTATTTTAACAATTTTAACAGCATTGTTAACGTAAAATAAGCCACTTTCAAGCTAAATGCATTGAAAAAGTGCTATTTTAACAATTTTAACAGCATTGTTAACGTAAAATAAGCCACTTTCAAGCTAAATGCATTGAAAAAGTGCTATTTTAACAATTTTAACAGCATTGTTAACGTAAAATAAGCCACTTTCAAGCTAAATGCATTGAAAAAGTGCTATTTTAACAATTTTAACAGCATTGTTAACGTAAAATAAGCCACTTTCAAGCTAAATGCATTGAAAAAGTGCTATTTTAACAATTTTAACAGCATTGTTAACGTAAAATAAGCCACTTTCAAGCTAAATGCATTGAAAAAGTGCTATTTTAACAATTTTAACAGCATTGTTAACGTAAAATAAGCCACTTTCAAGCTAAATGCATTGAAAAAGTGCTATTTTAACAATTTTAACAGCATTGTTAACGTAAAATAAGCCACTTTCAAGCTAAATGCATTGAAAAAGTGCTATTTTAACAATTTTAACAGCATTGTTAACGTAAAATAAGCCACTTTCAAGCTAAATGCATTGAAAAAGTGCTATTTTAACAATTTTAACAGCATTGTTAACGTAAAATAAGCCACTTTCAAGCTAAATGCATTGAAAAAGTGCTATTTTAACAATTTTAACAGCATTGTTAACGTAAAATAAGCCACTTTCAAGCTAAATGCATTGAAAAAGTGCTATTTTAACAATTTTAACAGCATTGTTAACGTAAAATAAGCCACTTTCAAGCTAAATGCATTGAAAAAGTGCTATTTTAACAATTTTAACAGCATTGTTAACGTAAAATAAGCCACTTTCAAGCTAAATGCATTGAAAAAGTGCTATTTTAACAATTTTAACAGCATTGTTAACGTAAAATAAGCCACTTTCAAGCTAAATGCATTGAAAAAGTGCTATTTTAACAATTTTAACAGCATTGTTAACGTAAAATAAGCCACTTTCAAGCTAAATGCATTGAAAAAGTGCTATTTTAACAATTTTAACAGCATTGTTAACGTAAAATAAGCCACTTTCAAGCTAAATGCATTGAAAAAGTGCTATTTTAACAATTTTAACAGCATTGTTAACGTAAAATAAGCCACTTTCAAGCTAAATGCATTGAAAAAGTGCTATTTTAACAATTTTAACAGCATTGTTAACGTAAAATAAGCCACTTTCAAGCTAAATGCATTGAAAAAGTGCTATTTTAACAATTTTAACAGCATTGTTAACGTAAAATAAGCCACTTTCAAGCTAAATGCATTGAAAAAGTGCTATTTTAACAATTTTAACAGCATTGTTAACGTAAAATAAGCCACTTTCAAGCTAAATGCATTGAAAAAGTGCTATTTTAACAATTTTAACAGCATTGTTAACGTAAAATAAGCCACTTTCAAGCTAAATGCATTGAAAAAGTGCTATTTTAACAATTTTAACAGCATTGTTAACGTAAAATAAGCCACTTTCAAGCTAAATGCATTGAAAAAGTGCTATTTTAACAATTTTAACAGCATTGTTAACGTAAAATAAGCCACTTTCAAGCTAAATGCATTGAAAAAGTGCTATTTTAACAATTTTAACAGCATTGTTAACGTAAAATAAGCCACTTTCAAGCTAAATGCATTGAAAAAGTGCTATTTTAACAATTTTAACAGCATTGTTAACGTAAAATAAGCCACTTTCAAGCTAAATGCATTGAAAAAGTGCTATTTTAACAATTTTAACAGCATTGTTAACGTAAAATAAGCCACTTTCAAGCTAAATGCATTGAAAAAGTGCTATTTTAACAATTTTAACAGCATTGTTAACGTAAAATAAGCCACTTTCAAGCTAAATGCATTGAAAAAGTGCTATTTTAACAATTTTAACAGCATTGTTAACGTAAAATAAGCCACTTTCAAGCTAAATGCATTGAAAAAGTGCTATTTTAACAATTTTAACAGCATTGTTAACGTAAAATAAGCCACTTTCAAGCTAAATGCATTGAAAAAGTGCTATTTTAACAATTTTAACAGCATTGTTAACGTAAAATAAGCCACTTTCAAGCTAAATGCATTGAAAAAGTGCTATTTTAACAATTTTAACAGCATTGTTAACGTAAAATAAGCCACTTTCAAGCTAAATGCATTGAAAAAGTGCTATTTTAACAATTTTAACAGCATTGTTAACGTAAAATAAGCCACTTTCAAGCTAAATGCATTGAAAAAGTGCTATTTTAACAATTTTAACAGCATTGTTAACGTAAAATAAGCCACTTTCAAGCTAAATGCATTGAAAAAGTGCTATTTTAACAATTTTAACAGCATTGTTAACGTAAAATAAGCCACTTTCAAGCTAAATGCATTGAAAAAGTGCTATTTTAACAATTTTAACAGCATTGTTAACGTAAAATAAGCCACTTTCAAGCTAAATGCATTGAAAAAGTGCTATTTTAACAATTTTAACAGCATTGTTAACGTAAAATAAGCCACTTTCAAGCTAAATGCATTGAAAAAGTGCTATTTTAACAATTTTAACAGCATTGTTAACGTAAAATAAGCCACTTTCAAGCTAAATGCATTGAAAAAGTGCTATTTTAACAATTTTAACAGCATTGTTAACGTAAAATAAGCCACTTTCAAGCTAAATGCATTGAAAAAGTGCTATTTTAACAATTTTAACAGCATTGTTAACGTAAAATAAGCCACTTTCAAGCTAAATGCATTGAAAAAGTGCTATTTTAACAATTTTAACAGCATTGTTAACGTAAAATAAGCCACTTTCAAGCTAAATGCATTGAAAAAGTGCTATTTTAACAATTTTAACAGCATTGTTAACGTAAAATAAGCCACTTTCAAGCTAAATGCATTGAAAAAGTGCTATTTTAACAATTTTAACAGCATTGTTAACGTAAAATAAGCCACTTTCAAGCTAAATGCATTGAAAAAGTGCTATTTTAACAATTTTAACAGCATTGTTAACGTAAAATAAGCCACTTTCAAGCTAAATGCATTGAAAAAGTGCTATTTTAACAATTTTAACAGCATTGTTAACGTAAAATAAGCCACTTTCAAGCTAAATGCATTGAAAAAGTGCTATTTTAACAATTTTAACAGCATTGTTAACGTAAAATAAGCCACTTTCAAGCTAAATGCATTGAAAAAGTGCTATTTTAACAATTTTAACAGCATTGTTAACGTAAAATAAGCCACTTTCAAGCTAAATGCATTGAAAAAGTGCTATTTTAACAATTTTAACAGCATTGTTAACGTAAAATAAGCCACTTTCAAGCTAAATGCATTGAAAAAGTGCTATTTTAACAATTTTAACAGCATTGTTAACGTAAAATAAGCCACTTTCAAGCTAAATGCATTGAAAAAGTGCTATTTTAACAATTTTAACAGCATTGTTAACGTAAAATAAGCCACTTTCAAGCTAAATGCATTGAAAAAGTGCTATTTTAACAATTTTAACAGCATTGTTAACGTAAAATAAGCCACTTTCAAGCTAAATGCATTGAAAAAGTGCTATTTTAACAATTTTAACAGCATTGTTAACGTAAAATAAGCCACTTTCAAGCTAAATGCATTGAAAAAGTGCTATTTTAACAATTTTAACAGCATTGTTAACGTAAAATAAGCCACTTTCAAGCTAAATGCATTGAAAAAGTGCTATTTTAACAATTTTAACAGCATTGTTAACGTAAAATAAGCCACTTTCAAGCTAAATGCATTGAAAAAGTGCTATTTTAACAATTTTAACAGCATTGTTAACGTAAAATAAGCCACTTTCAAGCTAAATGCATTGAAAAAGTGCTATTTTAACAATTTTAACAGCATTGTTAACGTAAAATAAGCCACTTTCAAGCTAAATGCATTGAAAAAGTGCTATTTTAACAATTTTAACAGCATTGTTAACGTAAAATAAGCCACTTTCAAGCTAAATGCATTGAAAAAGTGCTATTTTAACAATTTTAACAGCATTGTTAACGTAAAATAAGCCACTTTCAAGCTAAATGCATTGAAAAAGTGCTATTTTAACAATTTTAACAGCATTGTTAACGTAAAATAAGCCACTTTCAAGCTAAATGCATTGAAAAAGTGCTATTTTAACAATTTTAACAGCATTGTTAACGTAAAATAAGCCACTTTCAAGCTAAATGCATTGAAAAAGTGCTATTTTAACAATTTTAACAGCATTGTTAACGTAAAATAAGCCACTTTCAAGCTAAATGCATTGAAAAAGTGCTATTTTAACAATTTTAACAGCATTGTTAACGTAAAATAAGCCACTTTCAAGCTAAATGCATTGAAAAAGTGCTATTTTAACAATTTTAACAGCATTGTTAACGTAAAATAAGCCACTTTCAAGCTAAATGCATTGAAAAAGTGCTATTTTAACAATTTTAACAGCATTGTTAACGTAAAATAAGCCACTTTCAAGCTAAATGCATTGAAAAAGTGCTATTTTAACAATTTTAACAGCATTGTTAACGTAAAATAAGCCACTTTCAAGCTAAATGCATTGAAAAAGTGCTATTTTAACAATTTTAACAGCATTGTTAACGTAAAATAAGCCACTTTCAAGCTAAATGCATTGAAAAAGTGCTATTTTAACAATTTTAACAGCATTGTTAACGTAAAATAAGCCACTTTCAAGCTAAATGCATTGAAAAAGTGCTATTTTAACAATTTTAACAGCATTTTAACGTAAAATAAGCCACTTTCAAGCTAAATGCATTGAAAAAGTGCTATTTTAACAATTTTAACAGCATTGTTAACGTAAAATAAGCCACTTTCAAGCTAAATGCATTGAAAAAGTGCTATTTTAACAATTTTAACAGCATTGTTAACGTAAAATAAGCCACTTTCAAGCTAAATGCATTGAAAAAGTGCTATTTTAACAATTTTAACAGCATTGTTAACGTAAAATAAGCCACTTTCAAGCTAAATGCATTGAAAAAGTGCTATTTTAACAATTTTAACAGCATTGTTAACGTAAAATAAGCCACTTTCAAGCTAAATGCATTGAAAAAGTGCTATTTTAACAATTTTAACAGCATTGTTAACGTAAAATAAGCCACTTTCAAGCTAAATGCATTGAAAAAGTGCTATTTTAACAATTTTAACAGCATTGTTAACGTAAAATAAGCCACTTTCAAGCTAAATGCATTGAAAAAGTGCTATTTTAACAATTTTAACAGCATTGTTAACGTAAAATAAGCCACTTTCAAGCTAAATGCATTGAAAAAGTGCTATTTTAACAATTTTAACAGCATTGTTAACGTAAAATAAGCCACTTTCAAGCTAAATGCATTGAAAAAGTGCTATTTTAACAATTTTAACAGCATTGTTAACGTAAAATAAGCCACTTTCAAGCTAAATGCATTGAAAAAGTGCTATTTTAACAATTTTAACAGCATTGTTAACGTAAAATAAGCCACTTTCAAGCTAAATGCATTGAAAAAGTGCTATTTTAACAATTTTAACAGCATTGTTAACGTAAAATAAGCCACTTTCAAGCTAAATGCATTGAAAAAGTGCTATTTTAACAATTTTAACAGCATTGTTAACGTAAAATAAGCCACTTTCAAGCTAAATGCATTGAAAAAGTGCTATTTTAACAATTTTAACAGCATTGTTAACGTAAAATAAGCCACTTTCAAGCTAAATGCATTGAAAAAGTGCTATTTTAACAATTTTAACAGCATTGTTAACGTAAAATAAGCCACTTTCAAGCTAAATGCATTGAAAAAGTGCTATTTTAACAATTTTAACAGCATTGTTAACGTAAAATAAGCCACTTTCAAGCTAAATGCATTGAAAAAGTGCTATTTTAACAATTTTAACAGCATTGTTAACGTAAAATAAGCCACTTTCAAGCTAAATGCATTGAAAAAGTGCTATTTTAACAATTTTAACAGCATTGTTAACGTAAAATAAGCCACTTTCAAGCTAAATGCATTGAAAAAGTGCTATTTTAACAATTTTAACAGCATTGTTAACGTAAAATAAGCCACTTTCAAGCTAAATGCATTGAAAAAGTGCTATTTTAACAATTTTAACAGCATTGTTAACGTAAAATAAGCCACTTTCAAGCTAAATGCATTGAAAAAGTGCTATTTTAACAATTTTAACAGCATTGTTAACGTAAAATAAGCCACTTTCAAGCTAAATGCATTGAAAAAGTGCTATTTTAACAATTTTAACAGCATTGTTAACGTAAAATAAGCCACTTTCAAGCTAAATGCATTGAAAAAGTGCTATTTTAACAATTTTAACAGCATTGTTAACGTAAAATAAGCCACTTTCAAGCTAAATGCATTGAAAAAGTGCTATTTTAACAATTTTAACAGCATTGTTAACGTAAAATAAGCCACTTTCAAGCTAAATGCATTGAAAAAGTGCTATTTTAACAATTTTAACAGCATTGTTAACGTAAAATAAGCCACTTTCAAGCTAAATGCATTGAAAAAGTGCTATTTTAACAATTTTAACAGCATTTTAACGTAAAATAAGCCACTTTCAAGCTAAATGCATTGAAAAAGTGCTATTTTAACAATTTTAACAGCATTGTTAACGTAAAATAAGCCACTTTCAAGCTAAATGCATTGAAAAAGTGCTATTTTAACAATTTTAACAGCATTGTTAACGTAAAATAAGCCACTTTCAAGCTAAATGCATTGAAAAAGTGCTATTTTAACAATTTTAACAGCATTGTTAACGTAAAATAAGCCACTTTCAAGCTAAATGCATTGAAAAAGTGCTATTTTAACAATTTTAACAGCATTGTTAACGTAAAATAAGCCACTTTCAAGCTAAATGCATTGAAAAAGTGCTATTTTAACAATTTTAACAGCATTGTTAACGTAAAATAAGCCACTTTCAAGCTAAATGCATTGAAAAAGTGCTATTTTAACAATTTTAACAGCATTGTTAACGTAAAATAAGCCACTTTCAAGCTAAATGCATTGAAAAAGTGCTATTTTAACAATTTTAACAGCATTGTTAACGTAAAATAAGCCACTTTCAAGCTAAATGCATTGAAAAAGTGCTATTTTAACAATTTTAACAGCATTGTTAACGTAAAATAAGCCACTTTCAAGCTAAATGCATTGAAAAAGTGCTATTTTAACAATTTTAACAGCATTGTTAACGTAAAATAAGCCACTTTCAAGCTAAATGCATTGAAAAAGTGCTATTTTAACAATTTTAACAGCATTGTTAACGTAAAATAAGCCACTTTCAAGCTAAATGCATTGAAAAAGTGCTATTTTAACAATTTTAACAGCATTGTTAACGTAAAATAAGCCACTTTCAAGCTAAATGCATTGAAAAAGTGCTATTTTAACAATTTTAACAGCATTGTTAACGTAAAATAAGCCACTTTCAAGCTAAATGCATTGAAAAAGTGCTATTTTAACAATTTTAACAGCATTGTTAACGTAAAATAAGCCACTTTCAAGCTAAATGCATTGAAAAAGTGCTATTTTAACAATTTTAACAGCATTGTTAACGTAAAATAAGCCACTTTCAAGCTAAATGCATTGAAAAAGTGCTATTTTAACAATTTTAACAGCATTGTTAACGTAAAATAAGCCACTTTCAAGCTAAATGCATTGAAAAAGTGCTATTTTAACAATTTTAACAGCATTGTTAACGTAAAATAAGCCACTTTCAAGCTAAATGCATTGAAAAAGTGCTATTTTAACAATTTTAACAGCATTGTTAACGTAAAATAAGCCACTTTCAAGCTAAATGCATTGAAAAAGTGCTATTTTAACAATTTTAACAGCATTTTAACGTAAAATAAGCCACTTTCAAGCTAAATGCATTGAAAAAGTGCTATTTTAACAATTTTAACAGCATTGTTAACGTAAAATAAGCCACTTTCAAGCTAAATGCATTGAAAAAGTGCTATTTTAACAATTTTAACAGCATTGTTAACGTAAAATAAGCCACTTTCAAGCTAAATGCATTGAAAAAGTGCTATTTTAACAATTTTAACAGCATTGTTAACGTAAAATAAGCCACTTTCAAGCTAAATGCATTGAAAAAGTGCTATTTTAACAATTTTAACAGCATTGTTAACGTAAAATAAGCCACTTTCAAGCTAAATGCATTGAAAAAGTGCTATTTTAACAATTTTAACAGCATTGTTAACGTAAAATAAGCCACTTTCAAGCTAAATGCATTGAAAAAGTGCTATTTTAACAATTTTAACAGCATTGTTAACGTAAAATAAGCCACTTTCAAGCTAAATGCATTGAAAAAGTGCTATTTTAACAATTTTAACAGCATTGTTAACGTAAAATAAGCCACTTTCAAGCTAAATGCATTGAAAAAGTGCTATTTTAACAATTTTAACAGCATTGTTAACGTTAAATAAGCCACTTTCAAGCTAAATGCATTGAAAAAGTGCTATTTTAACAATTTTAACAGCATTGTTAACGTAAAATAAGCCACTTTCAAGCTAAATGCATTGAAAAAGTGCTATTTTAACAATTTTAACAGCATTGTTAACGTAAAATAAGCCACTTTCAAGCTAAATGCATTGAAAAAGTGCTATTTTAACAATTTTAACAGCATTGTTAACGTAAAATAAGCCACTTTCAAGCTAAATGCATTGAAAAAGTGCTATTTTAACAATTTTAACAGCATTGTTAACGTAAAATAAGCCACTTTCAAGCTAAATGCATTGAAAAAGTGCTATTTTAACAATTTTAACAGCATTGTTAACGTAAAATAAGCCACTTTCAAGCTAAATGCATTGAAAAAGTGCTATTTTAACAATTTTAACAGCATTGTTAACGTAAAATAAGCCACTTTCAAGCTAAATGCATTGAAAAAGTGCTATTTTAACAATTTTAACAGCATTGTTAACGTAAAATAAGCCACTTTCAAGCTAAATGCATTGAAAAAGTGCTATTTTAACAATTTTAACAGCATTGTTAACGTAAAATAAGCCACTTTCAAGCTAAATGCATTGAAAAAGTGCTATTTTAACAATTTTAACAGCATTGTTAACGTAAAATAAGCCACTTTCAAGCTAAATGCATTGAAAAAGTGCTATTTTAACAATTTTAACAGCATTGTTAACGTAAAATAAGCCACTTTCAAGCTAAATGCATTGAAAAAGTGCTATTTTAACAATTTTAACAGCATTGTTAACGTAAAATAAGCCACTTTCAAGCTAAATGCATTGAAAAAGTGCTATTTTAACAATTTTAACAGCATTGTTAACGTAAAATAAGCCACTTTCAAGCTAAATGCATTGAAAAAGTGCTATTTTAACAATTTTAACAGCATTGTTAACGTAAAATAAGCCACTTTCAAGCTAAATGCATTGAAAAAGTGCTATTTTAACAATTTTAACAGCATTGTTAACGTAAAATAAGCCACTTTCAAGCTAAATGCATTGAAAAAGTGCTATTTTAACAATTTTAACAGCATTGTTAACGTAAAATAAGCCACTTTCAAGCTAAATGCATTGAAAAAGTGCTATTTTAACAATTTTAACAGCATTGTTAACGTAAAATAAGCCACTTTCAAGCTAAATGCATTGAAAAAGTGCTATTTTAACAATTTTAACAGCATTGTTAACGTAAAATAAGCCACTTTCAAGCTAAATGCATTGAAAAAGTGCTATTTTAACAATTTTAACAGCATTGTTAACGTAAAATAAGCCACTTTCAAGCTAAATGCATTGAAAAAGTGCTATTTTAACAATTTTAACAGCATTGTTAACGTAAAATAAGCCACTTTCAAGCTAAATGCATTGAAAAAGTGCTATTTTAACAATTTTAACAGCATTGTTAACGTAAAATAAGCCACTTTCAAGCTAAATGCATTGAAAAAGTGCTATTTTAACAATTTTAACAGCATTGTTAACGTAAAATAAGCCACTTTCAAGCTAAATGCATTGAAAAAGTGCTATTTTAACAATTTTAACAGCATTGTTAACGTAAAATAAGCCACTTTCAAGCTAAATGCATTGAAAAAGTGCTATTTTAACAATTTTAACAGCATTGTTAACGTAAAATAAGCCACTTTCAAGCTAAATGCATTGAAAAAGTGCTATTTTAACAATTTTAACAGCATTGTTAACGTAAAATAAGCCACTTTCAAGCTAAATGCATTGAAAAAGTGCTATTTTAACAATTTTAACAGCATTGTTAACGTAAAATAAGCCACTTTCAAGCTAAATGCATTGAAAAAGTGCTATTTTAACAATTTTAACAGCATTGTTAACGTAAAATAAGCCACTTTCAAGCTAAATGCATTGAAAAAGTGCTATTTTAACAATTTTAACAGCATTGTTAACGTAAAATAAGCCACTTTCAAGCTAAATGCATTGAAAAAGTGCTATTTTAACAATTTTAACAGCATTGTTAACGTAAAATAAGCCACTTTCAAGCTAAATGCATTGAAAAAGTGCTATTTTAACAATTTTAACAGCATTGTTAACGTAAAATAAGCCACTTTCAAGCTAAATGCATTGAAAAAGTGCTATTTTAACAATTTTAACAGCATTGTTAACGTAAAATAAGCCACTTTCAAGCTAAATGCATTGAAAAAGTGCTATTTTAACAATTTTAACAGCATTGTTAACGTAAAATAAGCCACTTTCAAGCTAAATGCATTGAAAAAGTGCTATTTTAACAATTTTAACAGCATTGTTAACGTAAAATAAGCCACTTTCAAGCTAAATGCATTGAAAAAGTGCTATTTTAACAATTTTAACAGCATTGTTAACGTAAAATAAGCCACTTTCAAGCTAAATGCATTGAAAAAGTGCTATTTTAACAATTTTAACAGCATTGTTAACGTAAAATAAGCCACTTTCAAGCTAAATGCATTGAAAAAGTGCTATTTTAACAATTTTAACAGCATTGTTAACGTAAAATAAGCCACTTTCAAGCTAAATGCATTGAAAAAGTGCTATTTTAACAATTTTAACAGCATTGTTAACGTAAAATAAGCCACTTTCAAGCTAAATGCATTGAAAAAGTGCTATTTTAACAATTTTAACAGCATTGTTAACGTAAAATAAGCCACTTTCAAGCTAAATGCATTGAAAAAGTGCTATTTTAACAATTTTAACAGCATTGTTAACGTAAAATAAGCCACTTTCAAGCTAAATGCATTGAAAAAGTGCTATTTTAACAATTTTAACAGCATTGTTAACGTAAAATAAGCCACTTTCAAGCTAAATGCATTGAAAAAGTGCTATTTTAACAATTTTAACAGCATTGTTAACGTAAAATAAGCCACTTTCAAGCTAAATGCATTGAAAAAGTGCTATTTTAACAATTTTAACAGCATTGTTAACGTAAAATAAGCCACTTTCAAGCTAAATGCATTGAAAAAGTGCTATTTTAACAATTTTAACAGCATTGTTAACGTAAAATAAGCCACTTTCAAGCTAAATGCATTGAAAAAGTGCTATTTTAACAATTTTAACAGCATTGTTAACGTAAAATAAGCCACTTTCAAGCTAAATGCATTGAAAAAGTGCTATTTTAACAATTTTAACAGCATTGTTAACGTAAAATAAGCCACTTTCAAGCTAAATGCATTGAAAAAGTGCTATTTTAACAATTTTAACAGCATTGTTAACGTAAAATAAGCCACTTTCAAGCTAAATGCATTGAAAAAGTGCTATTTTAACAATTTTAACAGCATTGTTAACGTAAAATAAGCCACTTTCAAGCTAAATGCATTGAAAAAGTGCTATTTTAACAATTTTAACAGCATTGTTAACGTAAAATAAGCCACTTTCAAGCTAAATGCATTGAAAAAGTGCTATTTTAACAATTTTAACAGCATTGTTAACGTAAAATAAGCCACTTTCAAGCTAAATGCATTGAAAAAGTGCTATTTTAACAATTTTAACAGCATTGTTAACGTAAAATAAGCCACTTTCAAGCTAAATGCATTGAAAAAGTGCTATTTTAACAATTTTAACAGCATTGTTAACGTAAAATAAGCCACTTTCAAGCTAAATGCATTGAAAAAGTGCTATTTTAACAATTTTAACAGCATTGTTAACGTAAAATAAGCCACTTTCAAGCTAAATGCATTGAAAAAGTGCTATTTTAACAATTTTAACAGCATTGTTAACGTAAAATAAGCCACTTTCAAGCTAAATGCATTGAAAAAGTGCTATTTTAACAATTTTAACAGCATTGTTAACGTAAAATAAGCCACTTTCAAGCTAAATGCATTGAAAAAGTGCTATTTTAACAATTTTAACAGCATTGTTAACGTAAAATAAGCCACTTTCAAGCTAAATGCATTGAAAAAGTGCTATTTTAACAATTTTAACAGCATTGTTAACGTAAAATAAGCCACTTTCAAGCTAAATGCATTGAAAAAGTGCTATTTTAACAATTTTAACAGCATTGTTAACGTAAAATAAGCCACTTTCAAGCTAAATGCATTGAAAAAGTGCTATTTTAACAATTTTAACAGCATTGTTAACGTAAAATAAGCCACTTTCAAGCTAAATGCATTGAAAAAGTGCTATTTTAACAATTTTAACAGCATTGTTAACGTAAAATAAGCCACTTTCAAGCTAAATGCATTGAAAAAGTGCTATTTTAACAATTTTAACAGCATTGTTAACGTAAAATAAGCCACTTTCAAGCTAAATGCATTGAAAAAGTGCTATTTTAACAATTTTAACAGCATTGTTAACGTAAAATAAGCCACTTTCAAGCTAAATGCATTGAAAAAGTGCTATTTTAACAATTTTAACAGCATTGTTAACGTAAAATAAGCCACTTTCAAGCTAAATGCATTGAAAAAGTGCTATTTTAACAATTTTAACAGCATTGTTAACGTAAAATAAGCCACTTTCAAGCTAAATGCATTGAAAAAGTGCTATTTTAACAATTTTAACAGCATTGTTAACGTAAAATAAGCCACTTTCAAGCTAAATGCATTGAAAAAGTGCTATTTTAACAATTTTAACAGCATTGTTAACGTAAAATAAGCCACTTTCAAGCTAAATGCATTGAAAAAGTGCTATTTTAACAATTTTAACAGCATTGTTAACGTAAAATAAGCCACTTTCAAGCTAAATGCATTGAAAAAGTGCTATTTTAACAATTTTAACAGCATTGTTAACGTAAAATAAGCCACTTTCAAGCTAAATGCATTGAAAAAGTGCTATTTTAACAATTTTAACAGCATTGTTAACGTAAAATAAGCCACTTTCAAGCTAAATGCATTGAAAAAGTGCTATTTTAACAATTTTAACAGCATTGTTAACGTAAAATAAGCCACTTTCAAGCTAAATGCATTGAAAAAGTGCTATTTTAACAATTTTAACAGCATTGTTAACGTAAAATAAGCCACTTTCAAGCTAAATGCATTGAAAAAGTGCTATTTTAACAATTTTAACAGCATTGTTAACGTAAAATAAGCCACTTTCAAGCTAAATGCATTGAAAAAGTGCTATTTTAACAATTTTAACAGCATTGTTAACGTAAAATAAGCCACTTTCAAGCTAAATGCATTGAAAAAGTGCTATTTTAACAATTTTAACAGCATTGTTAACGTAAAATAAGCCACTTTCAAGCTAAATGCATTGAAAAAGTGCTATTTTAACAATTTTAACAGCATTGTTAACGTAAAATAAGCCACTTTCAAGCTAAATGCATTGAAAAAGTGCTATTTTAACAATTTTAACAGCATTGTTAACGTAAAATAAGCCACTTTCAAGCTAAATGCATTGAAAAAGTGCTATTTTAACAATTTTAACAGCATTGTTAACGTAAAATAAGCCACTTTCAAGCTAAATGCATTGAAAAAGTGCTATTTTAACAATTTTAACAGCATTGTTAACGTAAAATAAGCCACTTTCAAGCTAAATGCATTGAAAAAGTGCTATTTTAACAATTTTAACAGCATTGTTAACGTAAAATAAGCCACTTTCAAGCTAAATGCATTGAAAAAGTGCTATTTTAACAATTTTAACAGCATTGTTAACGTAAAATAAGCCACTTTCAAGCTAAATGCATTGAAAAAGTGCTATTTTAACAATTTTAACAGCATTGTTAACGTAAAATAAGCCACTTTCAAGCTAAATGCATTGAAAAAGTGCTATTTTAACAATTTTAACAGCATTGTTAACGTAAAATAAGCCACTTTCAAGCTAAATGCATTGAAAAAGTGCTATTTTAACAATTTTAACAGCATTGTTAACGTAAAATAAGCCACTTTCAAGCTAAATGCATTGAAAAAGTGCTATTTTAACAATTTTAACAGCATTGTTAACGTAAAATAAGCCACTTTCAAGCTAAATGCATTGAAAAAGTGCTATTTTAACAATTTTAACAGCATTGTTAACGTAAAATAAGCCACTTTCAAGCTAAATGCATTGAAAAAGTGCTATTTTAACAATTTTAACAGCATTGTTAACGTAAAATAAGCCACTTTCAAGCTAAATGCATTGAAAAAGTGCTATTTTAACAATTTTAACAGCATTGTTAACGTAAAATAAGCCACTTTCAAGCTAAATGCATTGAAAAAGTGCTATTTTAACAATTTTAACAGCATTGTTAACGTAAAATAAGCCACTTTCAAGCTAAATGCATTGAAAAAGTGCTATTTTAACAATTTTAACAGCATTGTTAACGTAAAATAAGCCACTTTCAAGCTAAATGCATTGAAAAAGTGCTATTTTAACAATTTTAACAGCATTGTTAACGTAAAATAAGCCACTTTCAAGCTAAATGCATTGAAAAAGTGCTATTTTAACAATTTTAACAGCATTGTTAACGTAAAATAAGCCACTTTCAAGCTAAATGCATTGAAAAAGTGCTATTTTAACAATTTTAACAGCATTGTTAACGTAAAATAAGCCACTTTCAAGCTAAATGCATTGAAAAAGTGCTATTTTAACAATTTTAACAGCATTGTTAACGTAAAATAAGCCACTTTCAAGCTAAATGCATTGAAAAAGTGCTATTTTAACAATTTTAACAGCATTGTTAACGTAAAATAAGCCACTTTCAAGCTAAATGCATTGAAAAAGTGCTATTTTAACAATTTTAACAGCATTGTTAACGTAAAATAAGCCACTTTCAAGCTAAATGCATTGAAAAAGTGCTATTTTAACAATTTTAACAGCATTGTTAACGTAAAATAAGCCACTTTCAAGCTAAATGCATTGAAAAAGTGCTATTTTAACAATTTTAACAGCATTGTTAACGTAAAATAAGCCACTTTCAAGCTAAATGCATTGAAAAAGTGCTATTTTAACAATTTTAACAGCATTGTTAACGTAAAATAAGCCACTTTCAAGCTAAATGCATTGAAAAAGTGCTATTTTAACAATTTTAACAGCATTGTTAACGTAAAATAAGCCACTTTCAAGCTAAATGCATTGAAAAAGTGCTATTTTAACAATTTTAACAGCATTGTTAACGTAAAATAAGCCACTTTCAAGCTAAATGCATTGAAAAAGTGCTATTTTAACAATTTTAACAGCATTGTTAACGTAAAATAAGCCACTTTCAAGCTAAATGCATTGAAAAAGTGCTATTTTAACAATTTTAACAGCATTGTTAACGTAAAATAAGCCACTTTCAAGCTAAATGCATTGAAAAAGTGCTATTTTAACAATTTTAACAGCATTTTAACGTAAAATAAGCCACTTTCAAGCTAAATGCATTGAAAAAGTGCTATTTTAACAATTTTAACAGCATTGTTAACGTAAAATAAGCCACTTTCAAGCTAAATGCATTGAAAAAGTGCTATTTTAACAATTTTAACAGCATTGTTAACGTAAAATAAGCCACTTTCAAGCTAAATGCATTGAAAAAGTGCTATTTTAACAATTTTAACAGCATTGTTAACGTAAAATAAGCCACTTTCAAGCTAAATGCATTGAAAAAGTGCTATTTTAACAATTTTAACAGCATTGTTAACGTAAAATAAGCCACTTTCAAGCTAAATGCATTGAAAAAGTGCTATTTTAACAATTTTAACAGCATTGTTAACGTAAAATAAGCCACTTTCAAGCTAAATGCATTGAAAAAGTGCTATTTTAACAATTTTAACAGCATTGTTAACGTAAAATAAGCCACTTTCAAGCTAAATGCATTGAAAAAGTGCTATTTTAACAATTTTAACAGCATTGTTAACGTAAAATAAGCCACTTTCAAGCTAAATGCATTGAAAAAGTGCTATTTTAACAATTTTAACAGCATTGTTAACGTAAAATAAGCCACTTTCAAGCTAAATGCATTGAAAAAGTGCTATTTTAACAATTTTAACAGCATTGTTAACGTAAAATAAGCCACTTTCAAGCTAAATGCATTGAAAAAGTGCTATTTTAACAATTTTAACAGCATTGTTAACGTAAAATAAGCCACTTTCAAGCTAAATGCATTGAAAAAGTGCTATTTTAACAATTTTAACAGCATTGTTAACGTAAAATAAGCCACTTTCAAGCTAAATGCATTGAAAAAGTGCTATTTTAACAATTTTAACAGCATTGTTAACGTAAAATAAGCCACTTTCAAGCTAAATGCATTGAAAAAGTGCTATTTTAACAATTTTAACAGCATTGTTAACGTAAAATAAGCCACTTTCAAGCTAAATGCATTGAAAAAGTGCTATTTTAACAATTTTAACAGCATTGTTAACGTAAAATAAGCCACTTTCAAGCTAAATGCATTGAAAAAGTGCTATTTTAACAATTTTAACAGCATTGTTAACGTAAAATAAGCCACTTTCAAGCTAAATGCATTGAAAAAGTGCTATTTTAACAATTTTAACAGCATTGTTAACGTAAAATAAGCCACTTTCAAGCTAAATGCATTGAAAAAGTGCTATTTTAACAATTTTAACAGCATTTTAACGTAAAATAAGCCACTTTCAAGCTAAATGCATTGAAAAAGTGCTATTTTAACAATTTTAACAGCATTGTTAACGTAAAATAAGCCACTTTCAAGCTAAATGCATTGAAAAAGTGCTATTTTAACAATTTTAACAGCATTGTTAACGTAAAATAAGCCACTTTCAAGCTAAATGCATTGAAAAAGTGCTATTTTAACAATTTTAACAGCATTGTTAACGTAAAATAAGCCACTTTCAAGCTAAATGCATTGAAAAAGTGCTATTTTAACAATTTTAACAGCATTGTTAACGTAAAATAAGCCACTTTCAAGCTAAATGCATTGAAAAAGTGCTATTTTAACAATTTTAACAGCATTGTTAACGTAAAATAAGCCACTTTCAAGCTAAATGCATTGAAAAAGTGCTATTTTAACAATTTTAACAGCATTGTTAACGTAAAATAAGCCACTTTCAAGCTAAATGCATTGAAAAAGTGCTATTTTAACAATTTTAACAGCATTGTTAACGTAAAATAAGCCACTTTCAAGCTAAATGCATTGAAAAAGTGCTATTTTAACAATTTTAACAGCATTGTTAACGTAAAATAAGCCACTTTCAAGCTAAATGCATTGAAAAAGTGCTATTTTAACAATTTTAACAGCATTGTTAACGTAAAATAAGCCACTTTCAAGCTAAATGCATTGAAAAAGTGCTATTTTAACAATTTTAACAGCATTGTTAACGTAAAATAAGCCACTTTCAAGCTAAATGCATTGAAAAAGTGCTATTTTAACAATTTTAACAGCATTGTTAACGTAAAATAAGCCACTTTCAAGCTAAATGCATTGAAAAAGTGCTATTTTAACAATTTTAACAGCATTGTTAACGTAAAATAAGCCACTTTCAAGCTAAATGCATTGAAAAAGTGCTATTTTAACAATTTTAACAGCATTGTTAACGTAAAATAAGCCACTTTCAAGCTAAATGCATTGAAAAAGTGCTATTTTAACAATTTTAACAGCATTGTTAACGTAAAATAAGCCACTTTCAAGCTAAATGCATTGAAAAAGTGCTATTTTAACAATTTTAACAGCATTGTTAACGTAAAATAAGCCACTTTCAAGCTAAATGCATTGAAAAAGTGCTATTTTAACAATTTTAACAGCATTTTAACGTAAAATAAGCCACTTTCAAGCTAAATGCATTGAAAAAGTGCTATTTTAACAATTTTAACAGCATTGTTAACGTAAAATAAGCCACTTTCAAGCTAAATGCATTGAAAAAGTGCTATTTTAACAATTTTAACAGCATTGTTAACGTAAAATAAGCCACTTTCAAGCTAAATGCATTGAAAAAGTGCTATTTTAACAATTTTAACAGCATTGTTAACGTAAAATAAGCCACTTTCAAGCTAAATGCATTGAAAAAGTGCTATTTTAACAATTTTAACAGCATTGTTAACGTAAAATAAGCCACTTTCAAGCTAAATGCATTGAAAAAGTGCTATTTTAACAATTTTAACAGCATTGTTAACGTAAAATAAGCCACTTTCAAGCTAAATGCATTGAAAAAGTGCTATTTTAACAATTTTAACAGCATTGTTAACGTAAAATAAGCCACTTTCAAGCTAAATGCATTGAAAAAGTGCTATTTTAACAATTTTAACAGCATTGTTAACGTAAAATAAGCCACTTTCAAGCTAAATGCATTGAAAAAGTGCTATTTTAACAATTTTAACAGCATTGTTAACGTAAAATAAGCCACTTTCAAGCTAAATGCATTGAAAAAGTGCTATTTTAACAATTTTAACAGCATTGTTAACGTAAAATAAGCCACTTTCAAGCTAAATGCATTGAAAAAGTGCTATTTTAA
This sequence comes from Anopheles stephensi, assembly GCF_013141755.1. Classification (NCBI taxonomy): domain Eukaryota; kingdom Metazoa; phylum Arthropoda; class Insecta; order Diptera; family Culicidae; genus Anopheles; species Anopheles stephensi. The sequence goes on along the minus strand of NW_023405444.1, from coordinate 40,597 downwards.
CAATTTTAACAGCATTGTTAACGTAAAATAAGCCACTTTCAAGCTAAATGCATTGAAAAAGTGCTATTTTAACAATTTTAACAGCATTGTTAACGTAAAATAAGCCACTTTCAAGCTAAATGCATTGAAAAAGTGCTATTTTAACAATTTTAACAGCATTGTTAACGTAAAATAAGCCACTTTCAAGCTAAATGCATTGAAAAAGTGCTATTTTAACAATTTTAACAGCATTGTTAACGTAAAATAAGCCACTTTCAAGCTAAATGCATTGAAAAAGTGCTATTTTAACAATTTTAACAGCATTGTTAACGTAAAATAAGCCACTTTCAAGCTAAATGCATTGAAAAAGTGCTATTTTAACAATTTTAACAGCATTGTTAACGTAAAATAAGCCACTTTCAAGCTAAATGCATTGAAAAAGTGCTATTTTAACAATTTTAACAGCATTGTTAACGTAAAATAAGCCACTTTCAAGCTAAATGCATTGAAAAAGTGCTATTTTAACAATTTTAACAGCATTGTTAACGTAAAATAAGCCACTTTCAAGCTAAATGCATTGAAAAAGTGCTATTTTAACAATTTTAACAGCATTGTTAACGTAAAATAAGCCACTTTCAAGCTAAATGCATTGAAAAAGTGCTATTTTAACAATTTTAACAGCATTGTTAACGTAAAATAAGCCACTTTCAAGCTAAATGCATTGAAAAAGTGCTATTTTAACAATTTTAACAGCATTGTTAACGTAAAATAAGCCACTTTCAAGCTAAATGCATTGAAAAAGTGCTATTTTAACAATTTTAACAGCATTGTTAACGTAAAATAAGCCACTTTCAAGCTAAATGCATTGAAAAAGTGCTATTTTAACAATTTTAACAGCATTTTAACGTAAAATAAGCCACTTTCAAGCTAAATGCATTGAAAAAGTGCTATTTTAACAATTTTAACAGCATTGTTAACGTAAAATAAGCCACTTTCAAGCTAAATGCATTGAAAAAGTGCTATTTTAACAATTTTAACAGCATTGTTAACGTAAAATAAGCCACTTTCAAGCTAAATGCATTGAAAAAGTGCTATTTTAACAATTTTAACAGCATTGTTAACGTAAAATAAGCCACTTTCAAGCTAAATGCATTGAAAAAGTGCTATTTTAACAATTTTAACAGCATTGTTAACGTAAAATAAGCCACTTTCAAGCTAAATGCATTGAAAAAGTGCTATTTTAACAATTTTAACAGCATTGTTAACGTAAAATAAGCCACTTTCAAGCTAAATGCATTGAAAAAGTGCTATTTTAACAATTTTAACAGCATTGTTAACGTAAAATAAGCCACTTTCAAGCTAAATGCATTGAAAAAGTGCTATTTTAACAATTTTAACAGCATTGTTAACGTAAAATAAGCCACTTTCAAGCTAAATGCATTGAAAAAGTGCTATTTTAACAATTTTAACAGCATTGTTAACGTAAAATAAGCCACTTTCAAGCTAAATGCATTGAAAAAGTGCTATTTTAACAATTTTAACAGCATTGTTAACGTAAAATAAGCCACTTTCAAGCTAAATGCATTGAAAAAGTGCTATTTTAACAATTTTAACAGCATTGTTAACGTAAAATAAGCCACTTTCAAGCTAAATGCATTGAAAAAGTGCTATTTTAACAATTTTAACAGCATTGTTAACGTAAAATAAGCCACTTTCAAGCTAAATGCATTGAAAAAGTGCTATTTTAACAATTTTAACAGCATTGTTAACGTAAAATAAGCCACTTTCAAGCTAAATGCATTGAAAAAGTGCTATTTTAACAATTTTAACAGCATTGTTAACGTAAAATAAGCCACTTTCAAGCTAAATGCATTGAAAAAGTGCTATTTTAACAATTTTAACAGCATTGTTAACGTAAAATAAGCCACTTTCAAGCTAAATGCATTGAAAAAGTGCTATTTTAACAATTTTAACAGCATTGTTAACGTAAAATAAGCCACTTTCAAGCTAAATGCATTGAAAAAGTGCTATTTTAACAATTTTAACAGCATTGTTAACGTAAAATAAGCCACTTTCAAGCTAAATGCATTGAAAAAGTGCTATTTTAACAATTTTAACAGCATTGTTAACGTAAAATAAGCCACTTTCAAGCTAAATGCATTGAAAAAGTGCTATTTTAACAATTTTAACAGCATTGTTAACGTAAAATAAGCCACTTTCAAGCTAAATGCATTGAAAAAGTGCTATTTTAACAATTTTAACAGCATTGTTAACGTAAAATAAGCCACTTTCAAGCTAAATGCATTGAAAAAGTGCTATTTTAACAATTTTAACAGCATTGTTAACGTAAAATAAGCCACTTTCAAGCTAAATGCATTGAAAAAGTGCTATTTTAACAATTTTAACAGCATTGTTAACGTAAAATAAGCCACTTTCAAGCTAAATGCATTGAAAAAGTGCTATTTTAACAATTTTAACAGCATTGTTAACGTAAATAAGCCACTTTCAAGCTAAATGCATTGAAAAAGTGCTATTTTAACAATTTTAACAGCATTGTTAACGTAAAATAAGCCACTTTCAAGCTAAATGCATTGAAAAAGTGCTATTTTAACAATTTTAACAGCATTGTTAACGTTAAATAAGCCACTTTCAAGCTAAATGCATTGAAAAAGTGCTATTTTAACAATTTTAACAGCATTGTTAACGTAAAATAAGCCACTTTCAAGCTAAATGCATTGAAAAAGTGCTATTTTAACAATTTTAACAGCATTGTTAACGTAAAATAAGCCACTTTCAAGCTAAATGCATTGAAAAAGTGCTATTTTAACAATTTTAACAGCATTTTAACGTAAAATAAGCCACTTTCAAGCTAAATGCATTGAAAAAGTGCTATTTTAACAATTTTAACAGCATTGTTAACGTAAAATAAGCCACTTTCAAGCTAAATGCATTGAAAAAGTGCTATTTTAACAATTTTAACAGCATTGTTAACGTAAAATAAGCCACTTTCAAGCTAAATGCATTGAAAAAGTGCTATTTTAACAATTTTAACAGCATTTTAACGTAAAATAAGCCACTTTCAAGCTAAATGCATTGAAAAAGTGCTATTTTAACAATTTTAACAGCATTGTTAACGTAAAATAAGCCACTTTCAAGCTAAATGCATTGAAAAAGTGCTATTTTAACAATTTTAACAGCATTTTTAACGTTAAATAAGCCACTTTCAAGCTAAATGCATTGAAAAAGTGCTATTTTAACAATTTTAACAGCATTGTTAACGTAAAATAAGCCACTTTCAAGCTAAATGCATTGAAAAAGTGCTATTTTAACAATTTTAACAGCATTGTTAACGTAAAATAAGCCACTTTCAAGCTAAATGCATTGAAAAAGTGCTATTTTAACAATTTTAACAGCATTGTTACGTAAAATAAGCCACTTTCAAGCTAAATGCATTGAAAAAGTGCTATTTTAACAATTTTAACAGCATTTTAACGTAAAATAAGCCACTTTCAAGCTAAATGCATTGAAAAAGTGCTATTTTAACAATTTTAACAGCATTGTTAACGTAAAATAAGCCACTTTCAAGCTAAATGCATTGAAAAAGTGCTATTTTAACAATTTTAACAGCATTTTATACGTAAAATAAGCCACTTTCAAGCTAAATGCATTGAAAAAGTGCTATTTTAACAATTTTAACAGCATTGTTAACGTAAAATAAGCCACTTTCAAGCTAAATGCATTGAAAAAGTGCTATTTTAACAATTTTAACAGCATTGTTAACGTAAAATAAGCCACTTTCAAGCTAAATGCATTGAAAAAGTGCTATTTTAACAATTTTAACAGCATTGTTAACGTAAAATAAGCCACTTTCAAGCTAAATGCATTGAAAAAGTGCTATTTTAACAATTTTAACAGCATTGTTAACGTAAAATAAGCCACTTTCAAGCTAAATGCATTGAAAAAGTGCTATTTTAACAATTTTAACAGCATTTTTAACGTAAAATAAGCCACTTTCAAGCTAAATGCATTGAAAAAGTGCTATTTTAACAATTTTAACAGCATTGTTAACGTAAAATAAGCCACTTTCAAGCTAAATGCATTGAAAAAGTGCTATTTTAACAATTTTAACAGCATTGTTAACGTAAAATAAGCCACTTTCAAGCTAAATGCATTGAAAAAGTGCTATTTTAACAATTTTAACAGCATTGTTAACGTAAAATAAGCCACTTTCAAGCTAAATGCATTGAAAAAGTGCTATTTTAACAATTTTAACAGCATTTTATACGTTAAATAAGCCACTTTCAAGCTAAATGCATTGAAAAAGTGCTATTTTAACAATTTTAACAGCATTGTTAACGTTAAAATAAGCCACTTTCAAGCTAAATGCATTGAAAAAGTGCTATTTTAACAATTTTAACAGCATTTTAACGTAAAATAAGCCACTTTCAAGCTAAATGCATTGAAAAAGTGCTATTTTAACAATTTTAACAGCATTGTTAACGTAAAATAAGCCACTTTCAAGCTAAATGCATTGAAAAAGTGCTATTTTAACAATTTTAACAGCATTGTTAACGTAAAATAAGCCACTTTCAAGCTAAATGCATTGAAAAAGTGCTATTTTAACAATTTTAACAGCATTGTTAACGTAAAATAAGCCACTTTCAAGCTAAATGCATTGAAAAAGTGCTATTTTAACAATTTTAACAGCATTGTTAACGTAAAATAAGCCACTTTCAAGCTAAATGCATTGAAAAAGTGCTATTTTAACAATTTTAACAGCATTGTTAACGTAAAATAAGCCACTTTCAAGCTAAATGCATTGAAAAAGTGCTATTTTAACAATTTTAACAGCATTTTAACGTAAATAAGCCACTTTCAAGCTAAATGCATTGAAAAAGTGCTATTTAACAATTTTAACAGCATTTTTACGTAAAATAAGCCACTTTCAAGCTAAATGCATTGAAAAAGTGCTATTTTAACAATTTTAACAGCATTTTAACGTAAAATAAGCCACTTTCAAGCTAAATGCATTGAAAAAGTGCTATTTTAACAATTTTAACAGCATTTATACGTAAAATAAGCCACTTTCAAGCTAAATGCATTGAAAAAGTGCTATTTTAACAATTTTAACAGCATTGTTAACGTAAAATAAGCCACTTTCAAGCTAAATGCATTGAAAAAGTGCTATTTTAACAATTTTAACAGCATTTTATACGTAAAATAAGCCACTTTCAAGCTAAATGCATTGAAAAAGTGCTATTTTAACAATTTTAACAGCATTTTATACGTAAAATAAGCCACTTTCAAGCTAAATGCATTGAAAAAGTGCTATTTTAACAATTTTAACAGCATTTTATACGTAAAATAAGCCACTTTCAAGCTAAATGCATTGAAAAAGTGCTATTTTAACAATTTTAACAGCATTTTATACGTAAAATAAGCCACTTTCAAGCTAAATGCATTGAAAAAGTGCTATTTTAACAATTTTAACAGCATTTTATACGTTAAATAAGCCACTTTCAAGCTAAATGCATTGAAAAAGTGCTATTTTAACAATTTAACAGCATTGTTAACGTAAAATAAGCCACTTTCAAGCTAAATGCATTGAAAAAGTGCTATTTTAACAATTTTAACAGCATTGTTAACGTAAAATAAGCCACTTTCAAGCTAAATGCATTGAAAAAGTGCTATTTTAACAATTTAACAGCATTTTAACGTAAATAAGCCACTTTCAAGCTAAATGCATTGAAAAAGTGCTATTTTAACAATTTCACAGCATTTTATACGTAAAATAAGCCACTTTCAAGCTAAATGCATTGAAAAAGTGCTATTTTAACAATTTTAACAGCATTTTGTACGTAAAATAAGCCACTTTCAAGCTAAATGCATTGAAAAAGTGCTATTTTAACAATTTCACAGCATTTTGTACGTAAAATAAGACACTTTCAGGCTAAATTCATTGAAAAAGTGCTATTTTAACAATTTCATAGCATTTTGTACGTAAATAAGACACTTTCAGGCTAAATTCATTGAAAAAGTGCTATTTTAACAATTTCATAGCATTTTTACGTAAATAAGACACTTTCAGGCTAAATTCATTGAAAAAGTGCTATTTTTAACATTTTCATAGCATTTTGTACGTAAATAAGACACTTTCAGGCTAAATTCATTGAAAAAGTGCTATTTTTAACAATTTCATAGCATTTTAACGTAAAATAAGACACTTTCAGGCTAAATTCATTGAAAAAGTGCTATTTTTAACATTTCATAGCATTTTTGTACGTAAAATAAGACTTTCAGGCTAAATCATTGAAAAAGTGCTATTTTTAACAATTTCATAGCATTTTGTACGTAAAATAAGACACTTTCAGGCTAAATTCATTGAAAAAGTGCTATTTTAACAATTTCATAGCATTTTGTACGTAAAATAAGACACTTTCAGGCTAAATTCATTGAAAAAGTGCTATTTTTAACAATTTCATAGCATTTTGTACGTAAAATAAGACTTTCAGGCTAAATTCATTGAAAAAGTGCTATTTTAACAATTTCATAGCATTTTGTACGTAAAATAAGACACTTTCAGGCTAAATTCATTGAAAAAGTGCTATTTTTAACAATTTTATAGCATTTTGTACGTAAAATAAGACACTTTCAGGCTAAATTCATTGAAAAAGTGCTATTTTTAACAATTTCATAGCATTTTGTACGTAAAATAAGACTTTTTCAGGCTAAATTCATTGAAAAAGTGCTATTTTTAACAATTTCATAGCATTTTGTACGTAAAATAAGACACTTTCAGGCTAAATTCATTGAAAAAGTGCTATTTTAACAATTTCATAGCATTTTTGTACGTAAAATAAGACACTTTCAGGCTAAATTCATTGAAAAAGTGCTATTTTTAACAATTTCATAGCATTTGTACGTAAAATAAGACACTTTCAGGCTAAATTCATTGAAAAAGTGCTATTTTTAACAATTTCATAGCATTTTGTACGTAAAATAAGACACTTTCAGGCTAAATTCATTGAAAAAGTGCTATTTTTAACAATTTCATAGCATTTTGTATGTAAATAAGACACTTTCAGGCTAAATTCATTGAAAAAGTGCTATTTTTAACAAATTTCATAGCATTTTGTACGTAAAATAAGACACTTTCAGGCTAAATTCATTGAAAAAGTGCTATTTTTAACAATTTCATAGCATTTTGTACGTAAAATAAGACACTTTCAGGCTAAATTCATTGAAAAAAGTGCTATTTTTAACAATTTCATAGCATTTTGTACGTAAAATAAGACACTTTCAGGCTAAATTCATTGAAAAAGTGCTATTTTTAACAATTTCATAGCATTTTGTACGTAAAATAAGACACTTTCAGGCTAAATTCATTGAAAAAGTGCTATTTTTAACAATTTCATAGCATTTTGTACGTAAAATAAGACACTTTCAGGCTAAATTCATTGAAAAAGTGCTATTTTTAACAATTTCATAGCATTTTGTACGTAAAATAAGACACTTTCAGGCTAAATTCATTGAAAAAGTGCTATTTTTAACATTTCATAGCATTTTGTACGTAAAATAAGACACTTTCAGGCTAAATTCATTGAAAAAGTGCTATTTTTAACAATTTCATAGCATTTTGTACGTAAAATAAGACACTTTCAGGCTAAATTCATTGAAAAAGTGCTATTTTTAACAATTTCATAGCATTTTGTACGTAAAATAAGACACTTTCAGGCTAAATTCATTGAAAAAGTGCTATTTTAACAATTTCATAGCATTTTGTACGTAAAATAAGACACTTTCAGGCTAAATTCATTGAAAAAGTGCTATTTTAACAATTTCATAGCATTTTGTACGTAAAATAAGACACTTTCAGGCTAAATTCATTGAAAAAGTGCTATTTTTAACAATTTCATAGCATTTTGTACGTAAAATAAGACACTTTCAGGCTAAATTCATTGAAAAAGTGCTATTTTTAACAATTTCATAGCATTTTGTACGTAAAATAAGACACTTTCAGGCTAAATTCATTGAAAAAGTGCTATTTTTAACAATTTCATAGCATTTTGTACGTAAAATAAGACACTTTCAGGCTAAATTCATTGAAAAAGTGCTATTTTTAACAATTTCATAGCATTTTGTACGTAAAATAAGACACTTTCAGGCTAAATTCATTGAAAAAGTGCTATTTTTAACAATTTCATAGCATTTTGTACGTAAAATAAGACACTTTCAGGCTAAATTCATTGAAAAAGTGCTATTTTTAACAATTTCATAGCATTTTGTACGTAAAATAAGACACTTTCAGGCTAAATTCATTGAAAAAGTGCTATTTTTAACAATTTCATAGCATTTTGTACGTAAAATAAGACACTTTCAGGCTAAATTCATTGAAAAAGTGCTATTTTTAACAATTTCATAGCATTTTGTACGTAAAATAAGACACTTTCAGGCTAAATTCATTGAAAAAGTGCTATTTTTAACAATTTCATAGCATTTTGTACGTAAAATAAGACACTTTCAGGCTAAATTCATTGAAAAAGTGCTATTTTTAACAATTTCATAGCATTTTGTACGTAAAATAAGACACTTTCAGGCTAAATTCATTGAAAAAGTGCTATTTTTAACAATTTCATAGCATTTTGTACGTAAAATAAGACACTTTCAGGCTAAATTCATTGAAAAAGTGCTATTTTTAACAATTTCATAGCATTTTGTACGTAAAATAAGACACTTTCAGGCTAAATTCATTGAAAAAGTGCTATTTTTAACAATTTCATAGCATTTTGTACGTAAAATAAGACACTTTCAGGCTAAATTCATTGAAAAAGTGCTATTTTTAACAATTTCATAGCATTTTGTACGTAAAATAAGACACTTTCAGGCTAAATTCATTGAAAAAGTGCTTTTTTAACAATTTCATAGCATTTTGTACGTAAAATAAGACACTTTCAGGCTAAATTCATTGAAAAAGTGCTATTTTTAACAATTTCATAGCATTTTGTACGTAAAATAAGACACTTTCAGGCTAAATTCATTGAAAAAGTGCTATTTTTAACAATTTCATAGCATTTTGTACGTAAAATAAGACACTTTCAGGCTAAATTCATTGAAAAAGTGCTATTTTTAACAATTTCATAGCATTTTGTACGTAAAATAAGACACTTTCAGGCTAAATTCATTGAAAAAGTGCTATTTTTAACAATTTCATAGCATTTTGTACGTAAAATAAGACACTTTCAGGCTAAATTCATTGAAAAAGTGCTATTTTTAACAATTTCATAGCATTTTGTACGTAAAATAAGACACTTTCAGGCTAAATTCATTGAAAAAGTGCTATTTTTAACAATTTCATAGCATTTTGTACGTAAAATAAGACACTTTCAGGCTAAATTCATTGAAAAAGTGCTATTTTTAACAATTTCATAGCATTTTGTACGTAAAATAAGACACTTTCAGGCTAAATTCATTGAAAAAGTGCTATTTTTAACAATTTCATAGCATTTTGTACGTAAAATAAGACACTTTCAGGCTAAATTCATTGAAAAAGTGCTATTTTTAACAATTTCATAGCATTTTGTACGTAAAATAAGACACTTTCAGGCTAAATTCATTGAAAAAGTGCTATTTTTAACAATTTCATAGCATTTTGTACGTAAATAAGACACTTTCAGGCTAAATTCATTGAAAAAGTGCTATTTTAACAATTTCATAGCATTTTGTACGTAAAATAAGACACTTTCAGGCTAAATTCATTGAAAAAGTGCTATTTTTAACAATTTCATAGCATTTTGTACGTAAAATAAGACACTTTCAGGCTAAATTCATTGAAAAAGTGCTATTTTTAACAATTTCATAGCATTTTGTACGTAAAATAAGACACTTTCAGGCTAAATTCATTGAAAAAGTGCTATTTTTAACAATTTCATAGCATTTTGTACGTAAAATAAGACACTTTCAGGCTAAATTCATTGAAAAAGTGCTATTTTTAACAATTTCATAGCATTTTGTACGTAAAATAAGACACTTTCAGGCTAAATTCATTGAAAAAGTGCTATTTTTAACAATTTCATAGCATTTTGTACGTAAAATAAGACACTTTCAGGCTAAATTCATTGAAAAAGTGCTTTTTTTAACAATTTCATAGCATTTTGTACGTAAAATAAGACACTTTCAGGCTAAATTCATTGAAAAAGTGCTATTTTTAACAATTTCATAGCATTTTGTACGTAAAATAAGACACTTTCAGGCTAAATTCATTGAAAAAGTGCTATTTTTAACAATTTCATAGCATTTTGTACGTAAAATAAGACACTTTCAGGCTAAATTCATTGAAAAAGTGCTATTTTTAACAATTTCATAGCATTTTGTACGTAAAATAAGACACTTTCAGGCTAAATTCATTGAAAAAGTGCTATTTTTAACAATTTCATAGCATTTTGTACGTAAAATAAGACACTTTCAGGCTAAATTCATTGAAAAAGTGCTATTTTTAACAATTTCATAGCATTTTGTACGTAAAATAAGACACTTTCAGGCTAAATTCATTGAAAAAGTGCTATTTTTAACAATTTCATAGCATTTTGTACGTAAAATAAGACACTTTCAGGCTAAATTCATTGAAAAAGTGCTATTTTTAACAATTTCATAGCATTTTGTACGTAAAATAAGACACTTTCAGGCTAAATTCATTGAAAAAGTGCTATTTTTAACAATTTCATAGCATTTTGTACGTAAAATAAGACACTTTCAGGCTAAATTCATTGAAAAAGTGCTATTTTTAACAATTTCATAGCATTTTGTACGTAAAATAAGACACTTTCAGGCTAAATTCATTGAAAAAGTGCTATTTTTAACAATTTCATAGCATTTTGTACGTAAAATAAGACACTTTCAGGCTAAATTCATTGAAAAAGTGCTATTTTTAACAATTTCATAGCATTTTGTACGTAAAATAAGACACTTTCAGGCTAAATTCATTGAAAAAGTGCTATTTTTAACAATTTCATAGCATTTTGTACGTAAAATAAGACACTTTCAGGCTAAATTCATTGAAAAAGTGCTATTTTTAACAATTTCATAGCATTTTGTACGTAAAATAAGACACTTTCAGGCTAAATTCATTGAAAAAGTGCTATTTTTAACAATTTCATAGCATTTTGTACGTAAAATAAGACACTTTCAGGCTAAATTCATTGAAAAAGTGCTATTTTTAACAATTTCATAGCATTTTGTACGTAAAATAAGACACTTTCAGGCTAAATTCATTGAAAAAGTGCTATTTTTAACAATTTCATAGCATTTTGTACGTAAAATAAGACACTTTCAGGCTAAATTCATTGAAAAAGTGCTATTTTTAACAATTTCATAGCATTTTGTACGTAAAATAAGACACTTTCAGGCTAAATTCATTGAAAAAGTGCTATTTTTAACAATTTCATAGCATTTTGTACGTAAAATAAGACACTTTCAGGCTAAATTCATTGAAAAAGTGCTATTTTTAACAATTTCATAGCATTTTGTACGTAAAATAAGACACTTTCAGGCTAAATTCATTGAAAAAGTGCTATTTTTAACAATTTCATAGCATTTTGTACGTAAAATAAGACACTTTCAGGCTAAATTCATTGAAAAAGTGCTATTTTTAACAATTTCATAGCATTTTGTACGTAAAATAAGACACTTTCAGGCTAAATTCATTGAAAAAGTGCTATTTTTAACAATTTCATAGCATTTTGTACGTAAAATAAGACACTTTCAGGCTAAATTCATTGAAAAAGTGCTATTTTTAACAATTTCATAGCATTTTGTACGTAAAATAAGACACTTTCAGGCTAAATTCATTGAAAAAGTGCTATTTTTAACAATTTCATAGCATTTTGTACGTAAAATAAGACACTTTCAGGCTAAATTCATTGAAAAAGTGCTATTTTTAACAATTTCATAGCATTTTGTACGTAAAATAAGACACTTTCAGGCTAAATTCATTGAAAAGTGCTATTTTTAACAATTTCATAGCATTTTGTACGTAAAATAAGACACTTTCAGGCTAAATTCATTGAAAAAGTGCTATTTTTAACAATTTCATAGCATTTTGTACGTAAAATAAGACACTTTCAGGCTAAATTCATTGAAAAAGTGCTATTTTTAACAATTTCATAGCATTTTGTACGTAAAATAAGACACTTTCAGGCTAAATTCATTGAAAAAGTGCTATTTTTAACAATTTCATAGCATTTTGTACGTAAAATAAGACACTTTCAGGCTAAATTCATTGAAAAAGTGCTATTTTTAACAATTTCATAGCATTTTGTACGTAAAATAAGACACTTTCAGGCTAAATTCATTGAAAAAGTGCTATTTTTAACAATTTCATAGCATTTTGTACGTAAAATAAGACACTTTCAGGCTAAATTCATTGAAAAAGTGCTATTTTTAACAATTTCATAGCATTTTGTACGTAAAATAAGACACTTTCAGGCTAAATTCATTGAAAAAGTGCTATTTTTAACAATTTCATAGCATTTTGTACGTAAAATAAGACACTTTCAGGCTAAATTCATTGAAAAAGTGCTATTTTTAACAATTTCATAGCATTTTGTACGTAAAATAAGACACTTTCAGGCTAAATTCATTGAAAAAGTGCTATTTTTAACAATTTCATAGCATTTTGTACGTAAAATAAGACACTTTCAGGCTAAATTCATTGAAAAAGTGCTATTTTTAACAATTTCATAGCATTTTGTACGTAAAATAAGACACTTTCAGGCTAAATTCATTGAAAAAGTGCTATTTTTAACAATTTCATAGCATTTTGTACGTAAAATAAGACACTTTCAGGCTAAATTCATTGAAAAAGTGCTATTTTTAACAATTTCATAGCATTTTGTACGTAAAATAAGACACTTTCAGGCTAAATTCATTGAAAAAGTGCTATTTTTAACAATTTCATAGCATTTTGTACGTAAAATAAGACACTTTCAGGCTAAATTCATTGAAAAAGTGCTATTTTTAACAATTTCATAGCATTTTGTACGTAAAATAAGACACTTTCAGGCTAAATTCATTGAAAAAGTGCTATTTTTAACAATTTCATAGCATTTTGTACGTAAAATAAGACACTTTCAGGCTAAATTCATTGAAAAAGTGCTATTTTTAACAATTTCATAGCATTTTGTACGTAAAATAAGACACTTTCAGGCTAAATTCATTGAAAAAGTGCTATTTTTAACAATTTCATAGCATTTTGTACGTAAAATAAGACACTTTCAGGCTAAATTCATTGAAAAAGTGCTATTTTTAACAATTTCATAGCATTTTGTACGTAAAATAAGACACTTTCAGGCTAAATTCATTGAAAAAGTGCTATTTTTAACAATTTCATAGCATTTTGTACGTAAAATAAGACACTTTCAGGCTAAATTCATTGAAAAAGTGCTTTTTAACAATTTCATAGCATTTTGTACGTCAAATAAGACACTTTCAGGCTAAATTCATTGAAAAAGTGCTATTTTTAACAATTTCATAGCATTTTGTACGTAAAATAAGACACTTTCAGGCTAAATTCATTGAAAAAGTGCTATTTTTAACAATTTCATAGCATTTTGTACGTAAAATAAGACACTTTCAGGCTAAATTCATTGAAAAAGTGCTATTTTTTAACAATTTCATAGCATTTTGTACGTAAAATAAGACACTTTCAGGCTAAATTCATTGAAAAAGTGCTATTTTTAACAATTTCATAGCATTTTGTACGTAAAATAAGACACTTTCAGGCTAAATTCATTGAAAAAGTGCTATTTTTAACAATTTCATAGCATTTTGTACGTAAAATAAGACACTTTCAGGCTAAATTCATTGAAAAAGTGCTATTTTTAACAATTTCATAGCATTTTGTACGTAAAATAAGACACTTTCAGGCTAAATTCATTGAAAAAGTGCTATTTTTAACAATTTCATAGCATTTTGTACGTAAAATAAGACACTTTCAGGCTAAATTCATTGAAAAAGTGCTATTTTTAACAATTTCATAGCATTTTGTACGTAAAATAAGACACTTTCAGGCTAAATTCATTGAAAAAGTGCTATTTTTAACAATTTCATAGCATTTTGTACGTAAAATAAGACACTTTCAGGCTAAATTCATTGAAAAAGTGCTATTTTTAACAATTTCATAGCATTTTGTACGTAAAATAAGACACTTTCAGGCTAAATTCATTGAAAAAGTGCTATTTTTAACAATTTCATAGCATTTTGTACGTAAAATAAGACACTTTCAGGCTAAATTCATTGAAAAAGTGCTATTTTTAACAATTTCATAGCATTTTGTACGTAAAATAAGACACTTTCAGGCTAAATTCATTGAAAAAGTGCTATTTTTAACAATTTCATAGCATTTTGTACGTAAAATAAGACACTTTCAGGCTAAATTCATTGAAAAAGTGCTATTTTTAACAATTTCATAGCATTTTGTACGTAAAATAAGACACTTTCAGGCTAAATTCATTGAAAAAGTGCTATTTTTAACAATTTCATAGCATTTTGTACGTAAAATAAGACACTTTCAGGCTAAATTCATTGAAAAAGTGCTATTTTTAACAATTTCATAGCATTTTGTACGTAAAATAAGACACTTTCAGGCTAAATTCATTGAAAAAGTGCTATTTTTAACAATTTCATAGCATTTTGTACGTAAAATAAGACACTTTCAGGCTAAATTCATTGAAAAAGTGCTATTTTTAACAATTTCATAGCATTTTGTACGTAAAATAAGACACTTTCAGGCTAAATTCATTGAAAAAGTGCTATTTTTAACAATTTCATAGCATTTTGTACGTAAAATAAGACACTTTCAGGCTAAATTCATTGAAAAAGTGCTATTTTTAACAATTTCATAGCATTTTGTACGTAAAATAAGACACTTTCAGGCTAAATTCATTGAAAAAGTGCTATTTTTAACAATTTCATAGCATTTTGTACGTAAAATAAGACACTTTCAGGCTAAATTCATTGAAAAAGTGCTATTTTTAACAATTTCATAGCATTTTGTACGTAAAATAAGACACTTTCAGGCTAAATTCATTGAAAAAGTGCTATTTTTAACAATTTCATAGCATTTTGTACGTAAAATAAGACACTTTCAGGCTAAATTCATTGAAAAAGTGCTATTTTTAACAATTTCATAGCATTTTGTACGTAAAATAAGACACTTTCAGGCTAAATTCATTGAAAAAGTGCTATTTTTAACAATTTCATAGCATTTTGTACGTAAAATAAGACACTTTCAGGCTAAATTCATTGAAAAAGTGCTATTTTTAACAATTTCATAGCATTTTGTACGTAAAATAAGACACTTTCAGGCTAAATTCATTGAAAAAGTGCTATTTTTAACAATTTCATAGCATTTTGTACGTAAAATAAGACACTTTCAGGCTAAATTCATTGAAAAAGTGCTATTTTTAACAATTTCATAGCATTTTGTACGTAAAATAAGACACTTTCAGGCTAAATTCATTGAAAAAGTGCTATTTTTAACAATTTCATAGCATTTTGTACGTAAAATAAGACACTTTCAGGCTAAATTCATTGAAAAAGTGCTATTTTTAACAATTTCATAGCATTTTGTACGTAAAATAAGACACTTTCAGGCTAAATTCATTGAAAAAGTGCTATTTTTAACAATTTCATAGCATTTTGTACGTAAAATAAGACACTTTCAGGCTAAATTCATTGAAAAAGTGCTATTTTTAACAATTTCATAGCATTTTGTACGTAAAATAAGACACTTTCAGGCTAAATTCATTGAAAAAGTGCTATTTTTAACAATTTCATAGCATTTTGTACGTAAAATAAGACACTTTCAGGCTAAATTCATTGAAAAAGTGCTATTTTTAACAATTTCATAGCATTTTGTACGTAAAATAAGACACTTTCAGGCTAAATTCATTGAAAAAGTGCTATTTTTAACAATTTCATAGCATTTTGTACGTAAAATAAGACACTTTCAGGCTAAATTCATTGAAAAAGTGCTATTTTTAACAATTTCATAGCATTTTGTACGTAAAATAAGACACTTTCAGGCTAAATTCATTGAAAAAGTGCTATTTTTAACAATTTCATAGCATTTTGTACGTAAAATAAGACACTTTCAGGCTAAATTCATTGAAAAAGTGCTATTTTTAACAATTTCATAGCATTTTGTACGTAAAATAAGACACTTTCAGGCTAAATTCATTGAAAAAGTGCTATTTTTAACAATTTCATAGCATTTTGTACGTAAAATAAGACACTTTCAGGCTAAATTCATTGAAAAAGTGCTATTTTTAACAATTTCATAGCATTTTGTACGTAAAATAAGACACTTTCAGGCTAAATTCATTGAAAAAGTGCTATTTTTAACAATTTCATAGCATTTTGTACGTAAAATAAGACACTTTCAGGCTAAATTCATTGAAAAAGTGCTATTTTTAACAATTTCATAGCATTTTGTACGTAAAATAAGACACTTTCAGGCTAAATTCATTGAAAAAGTGCTATTTTTAACAATTTCATAGCATTTTGTACGTAAAATAAGACACTTTCAGGCTAAATTCATTGAAAAAGTGCTATTTTTAACAATTTCATAGCATTTTGTACGTAAAATAAGACACTTTCAGGCTAAATTCATTGAAAAAGTGCTATTTTTAACAATTTCATAGCATTTTGTACGTAAAATAAGACACTTTCAGGCTAAATTCATTGAAAAAGTGCTATTTTTAACAATTTCATAGCATTTTGTACGTAAAATAAGACACTTTCAGGCTAAATTCATTGAAAAAGTGCTATTTTTAACAATTTCATAGCATTTTGTACGTAAAATAAGACACTTTCAGGCTAAATTCATTGAAAAAGTGCTATTTTTAACAATTTCATAGCATTTTGTACGTAAAATAAGACACTTTCAGGCTAAATTCATTGAAAAAGTGCTATTTTTAACAATTTCATAGCATTTTGTACGTAAAATAAGACACTTTCAGGCTAAATTCATTGAAAAAGTGCTATTTTTAACAATTTCATAGCATTTTGTACGTAAAATAAGACACTTTCAGGCTAAATTCATTGAAAAAGTGCTATTTTTAACAATTTCATAGCATTTTGTACGTAAAATAAGACACTTTCAGGCTAAATTCATTGAAAAAGTGCTATTTTTAACAATTTCATAGCATTTTGTACGTAAAATAAGACACTTTCAGGCTAAATTCATTGAAAAAGTGCTATTTTTAACAATTTCATAGCATTTTGTACGTAAAATAAGACACTTTCAGGCTAAATTCATTGAAAAAGTGCTATTTTTAACAATTTCATAGCATTTTGTACGTAAAATAAGACACTTTCAGGCTAAATTCATTGAAAAAGTGCTATTTTTAACAATTTCATAGCATTTTGTACGTAAAATAAGACACTTTCAGGCTAAATTCATTGAAAAAGTGCTATTTTTAACAATTTCATAGCATTTTGTACGTAAAATAAGACACTTTCAGGCTAAATTCATTGAAAAAGTGCTATTTTTAACAATTTCATAGCATTTTGTACGTAAAATAAGACACTTTCAGGCTAAATTCATTGAAAAAGTGCTATTTTTAACAATTTCATAGCATTTTGTACGTAAAATAAGACACTTTCAGGCTAAATTCATTGAAAAAGTGCTATTTTTAACAATTTCATAGCATTTTGTACGTAAAATAAGACACTTTCAGGCTAAATTCATTGAAAAAGTGCTATTTTTAACAATTTCATAGCATTTTGTACGTAAAATAAGACACTTTCAGGCTAAATTCATTGAAAAAGTGCTATTTTTAACAATTTCATAGCATTTTGTACGTAAAATAAGACACTTTCAGGCTAAATTCATTGAAAAAGTGCTATTTTTAACAATTTCATAGCATTTTGTACGTAAAATAAGACACTTTCAGGCTAAATTCATTGAAAAAGTGCTATTTTTAACAATTTCATAGCATTTTGTACGTAAAATAAGACACTTTCAGGCTAAATTCATTGAAAAAGTGCTATTTTTAACAATTTCATAGCATTTTGTACGTAAAATAAGACACTTTCAGGCTAAATTCATTGAAAAAGTGCTATTTTTAACAATTTCATAGCATTTTGTACGTAAAATAAGACACTTTCAGGCTAAATTCATTGAAAAAGTGCTATTTTTAACAATTTCATAGCATTTTGTACGTAAAATAAGACACTTTCAGGCTAAATTCATTGAAAAAGTGCTATTTTTAACAATTTCATAGCATTTTGTATGTAAAATAAGACACTTTCAGGCTAAATTCATTGAAAAAGTGCTATTTTTAACAATTTCATAGCATTTTGTACGTAAAATAAGACACTTTCAGGCTAAATTCATTGAAAAAGTGCTATTTTTAACAATTTCATAGCATTTTGTACGTAAAATAAGACACTTTCAGGCTAAATTCATTGAAAAAGTGCTATTTTTAACAATTTCATAGCATTTTGTACGTAAAATAAGACACTTTCAGGCTAAATTCATTGAAAAAGTGCTATTTTTAACAATTTCATAGCATTTTGTACGTAAAATAAGACACTTTCAGGCTAAATTCATTGAAAAAGTGCTATTTTTAACAATTTCATAGCATTTTGTACGTAAAATAAGACACTTTCAGGCTAAATTCATTGAAAAAGTGCTATTTTTAACAATTTCATAGCATTTTGTATGTAAAATAAGACACTTTCAGGCTAAATTCATTGAAAAAGTGCTATTTTTAACAATTTCATAGCATTTTGTACGTAAAATAAGACACTTTCAGGCTAAATTCATTGAAAAAGTGCTATTTTTAACAATTTCATAGCATTTTGTACGTAAAATAAGACACTTTCAGGCTAAATTCATTGAAAAAGTGCTATTTTTAACAATTTCATAGCATTTTGTATGTAAAATAAGACACTTTCAGGCTAAATTCATTGAAAAAGTGCTATTTTTAACAATTTCATAGCATTTTGTATGTAAAATAAGACACTTTCAGGCTAAATTCATTGAAAAAGTGCTATTTTTAACAATTTCATAGCATTTTGTACGTAAAATAAGACACTTTCAGGCTAAATTCATTGAAAAAGTGCTATTTTTAACAATTTCATAGCATTTTGTACGTAAAATAAGACACTTTCAGGCTAAATTCATTGAAAAAGTGCTATTTTTAACAATTTCATAGCATTTTGTACGTAAAATAAGACACTTTCAGGCTAAATTCATTGAAAAAGTGCTATTTTTAACAATTTCATAGCATTTTGTACGTAAAATAAGACACTTTCAGGCTAAATTCATTGAAAAAGTGCTATTTTTAACAATTTCATAGCATTTTGTACGTAAAATAAGACACTTTCAGGCTAAATTCATTGAAAAAGTGCTATTTTTAACAATTTCATAGCATTTTGTACGTAAAATAAGACACTTTCAGGCTAAATTCATTGAAAAAGTGCTATTTTTTAACAATTTCATAGCATTTTGTACGTAAAATAAGACACTTTCAGGCTAAATTCATTGAAAAAGTGCTATTTTTAACAATTTCATAGCATTTTGTACGTAAAATAAGACACTTTCAGGCTAAATTCATTGAAAAAGTGCTATTTTTAACAATTTCATAGCATTTTGTACGTAAAATAAGACACTTTCAGGCTAAATTCATTGAAAAAGTGCTATTTTTAACAATTTCATAGCATTTTGTACGTAAAATAAGACACTTTCAGGCTAAATTCATTGAAAAAGTGCTATTTTTAACAATTTCATAGCATTTTGTACGTAAAATAAGACACTTTCAGGCTAAATTCATTGAAAAAGTGCTATTTTTAACAATTTCATAGCATTTTGTACGTAAAATAAGACACTTTCAGGCTAAATTCATTGAAAAAGTGCTATTTTTAACAATTTCATAGCATTTTGTACGTAAAATAAGACACTTTCAGGCTAAATTCATTGAAAAAGTGCTATTTTTAACAATTTCATAGCATTTTGTACGTAAAATAAGACACTTTCAGGCTAAATTCATTGAAAAAGTGCTATTTTTAACAATTTCATAGCATTTTGTACGTAAAATAAGACACTTTCAGGCTAAATTCATTGAAAAAGTGCTATTTTTAACAATTTCATAGCATTTTGTATGTAAAATAAGACACTTTCAGGCTAAATTCATTGAAAAAGTGCTATTTTTAACAATTTCATAGCATTTTGTACGTAAAATAAGACACTTTCAGGCTAAATTCATTGAAAAAGTGCTATTTTTAACAATTTCATAGCATTTTGTACGTAAAATAAGACACTTTCAGGCTAAATTCATTGAAAAAGTGCTATTTTTAACAATTTCATAGCATTTTGTACGTAAAATAAGACACTTTCAGGCTAAATTCATTGAAAAAGTGCTATTTTTAACAATTTCATAGCATTTTGTACGTAAAATAAGACACTTTCAGGCTAAATTCATTGAAAAAGTGCTATTTTTAACAATTTCATAGCATTTTGTACGTAAAATAAGACACTTTCAGGCTAAATTCATTGAAAAAGTGCTATTTTTAACAATTTCATAGCATTTTGTACGTAAAATAAGACACTTTCAGGCTAAATTCATTGAAAAAGTGCTATTTTTAACAATTTCATAGCATTTTGTACGTAAAATAAGACACTTTCAGGCTAAATTCATTGAAAAAGTGCTATTTTTAACAATTTCATAGCATTTTGTACGTAAAATAAGACACTTTCAGGCTAAATTCATTGAAAAAGTGCTATTTTTAACAATTTCATAGCATTTTGTACGTAAAATAAGACACTTTCAGGCTAAATTCATTGAAAAAGTGCTATTTTTAACAATTTCATAGCATTTTGTACGTAAAATAAGACACTTTCAGGCTAAATTCATTGAAAAAGTGCTATTTTTAACAATTTCATAGCATTTTGTACGTAAAATAAGACACTTTCAGGCTAAATTCATTGAAAAAGTGCTATTTTTAACAATTTCATAGCATTTTGTACGTAAAATAAGACACTTTCAGGCTAAATTCATTGAAAAAGTGCTATTTTTAACAATTTCATAGCATTTTGTACGTAAAATAAGACACTTTCAGGCTAAATTCATTGAAAAAGTGCTATTTTTAACAATTTCATAGCATTTTGTACGTAAAATAAGACACTTTCAGGCTAAATTCATTGAAAAAGTGCTATTTTTAACAATTTCATAGCATTTTGTACGTAAAATAAGACACTTTCAGGCTAAATTCATTGAAAAAGTGCTATTTTAACAATTTCATAGCATTTTGTACGTAAAATAAGACACTTTCAGGCTAAATTCATTGAAAAAGTGCTATTTTTAACAATTTCATAGCATTTTGTACGTAAAATAAGACACTTTCAGGCTAAATTCATTGAAAAAGTGCTATTTTTAACAATTTCATAGCATTTTGTACGTAAAATAAGACACTTTCAGGCTAAATTCATTGAAAAAGTGCTATTTTTAACAATTTCATAGCATTTTGTACGTAAAATAAGACACTTTCAGGCTAAATTCATTGAAAAAGTGCTATTTTTAACAATTTCATAGCATTTTGTACGTAAAATAAGACACTTTCAGGCTAAATTCATTGAAAAAGTGCTATTTTTAACAATTTCATAGCATTTTGTACGTAAAATAAGACACTTTCAGGCTAAATTCATTGAAAAAGTGCTATTTTTAACAATTTCATAGCATTTTGTACGTAAAATAAGACACTTTCAGGCTAAATTCATTGAAAAAGTGCTATTTTTAACAATTTCATAGCATTTTGTACGTAAAATAAGACACTTTCAGGCTAAATTCATTGAAAAAGTGCTATTTTTAACAATTTCATAGCATTTTGTACGTAAAATAAGACACTTTCAGGCTAAATTCATTGAAAAAGTGCTATTTTTAACAATTTCATAGCATTTTGTACGTAAAATAAGACACTTTCAGGCTAAATTCATTGAAAAAGTGCTATTTTTAACAATTTCATAGCATTTTGTACGTAAAATAAGACACTTTCAGGCTAAATTCATTGAAAAAGTGCTATTTTTAACAATTTCATAGCATTTTGTACGTAAAATAAGACACTTTCAGGCTAAATTCATTGAAAAAGTGCTATTTTTAACAATTTCATAGCATTTTGTACGTAAAATAAGACACTTTCAGGCTAAATTCATTGAAAAAGTGCTATTTTTAACAATTTCATAGCATTTTGTACGTAAAATAAGACACTTTCAGGCTAAATTCATTGAAAAAGTGCTATTTTTAACAATTTCATAGCATTTTGTACGTAAAATAAGACACTTTCAGGCTAAATTCATTGAAAAAGTGCTATTTTTAACAATTTCATAGCATTTTGTACGTAAAATAAGACACTTTCAGGCTAAATTCATTGAAAAAGTGCTATTTTTAACAATTTCATAGCATTTTGTACGTAAAATAAGACACTTTCAGGCTAAATTCATTGAAAAAGTGCTATTTTTAACAATTTCATAGCATTTTGTACGTAAAATAAGACACTTTCAGGCTAAATTCATTGAAAAAGTGCTATTTTTAACAATTTCATAGCATTTTGTACGTAAAATAAGACACTTTCAGGCTAAATTCATTGAAAAAGTGCTATTTTTAACAATTTCATAGCATTTTGTACGTAAAATAAGACACTTTCAGGCTAAATTCATTGAAAAAGTGCTATTTTTAACAATTTCATAGCATTTTGTACGTAAAATAAGACACTTTCAGGCTAAATTCATTGAAAAAGTGCTATTTTTAACAATTTCATAGCATTTTGTACGTAAAATAAGACACTTTCAGGCTAAATTCATTGAAAAAGTGCTATTTTTAACAATTTCATAGCATTTTGTACGTAAAATAAGACACTTTCAGGCTAAATTCATTGAAAAAGTGCTATTTTTAACAATTTCATAGCATTTTGTACGTAAAATAAGACACTTTCAGGCTAAATTCATTGAAAAAGTGCTATTTTTAACAATTTCATAGCATTTTGTACGTAAAATAAGACACTTTCAGGCTAAATTCATTGAAAAAGTGCTATTTTTAACAATTTCATAGCATTTTGTACGTAAAATAAGACACTTTCAGGCTAAATTCATTGAAAAAGTGCTATTTTTAACAATTTCATAGCATTTTGTACGTAAAATAAGACACTTTCAGGCTAAATTCATTGAAAAAGTGCTATTTTTAACAATTTCATAGCATTTTGTACGTAAAATAAGACACTTTCAGGCTAAATTCATTGAAAAAGTGCTATTTTTAACAATTTCATAGCATTTTGTACGTAAAATAAGACACTTTCAGGCTAAATTCATTGAAAAAGTGCTATTTTTAACAATTTCATAGCATTTTGTACGTAAAATAAGACACTTTCAGGCTAAATTCATTGAAAAAGTGCTATTTTTAACAATTTCATAGCATTTTGTACGTAAAATAAGACACTTTCAGGCTAAATTCATTGAAAAAGTGCTATTTTTAACAATTTCATAGCATTTTGTACGTAAAATAAGACACTTTCAGGCTAAATTCATTGAAAAAGTGCTATTTTTAACAATTTCATAGCATTTTGTACGTAAAATAAGACACTTTCAGGCTAAATTCATTGAAAAAGTGCTATTTTTAACAATTTCATAGCATTTTGTACGTAAAATAAGACACTTTCAGGCTAAATTCATTGAAAAAGTGCTATTTTTAACAATTTCATAGCATTTTGTACGTAAAATAAGACACTTTCAGGCTAAATTCATTGAAAAAGTGCTATTTTTAACAATTTCATAGCATTTTGTACGTAAAATAAGACACTTTCAGGCTAAATTCATTGAAAAAGTGCTATTTTTAACAATTTCATAGCATTTTGTACGTAAAATAAGACACTTTCAGGCTAAATTCATTGAAAAAGTGCTATTTTTAACAATTTCATAGCATTTTGTACGTAAAATAAGACACTTTCAGGCTAAATTCATTGAAAAAGTGCTATTTTTAACAATTTCATAGCATTTTGTACGTAAAATAAGACACTTTCAGGCTAAATTCATTGAAAAAGTGCTATTTTTAACAATTTCATAGCATTTTGTACGTAAAATAAGACACTTTCAGGCTAAATTCATTGAAAAAGTGCTATTTTTAACAATTTCATAGCATTTTGTACGTAAAATAAGACACTTTCAGGCTAAATTCATTGAAAAAGTGCTATTTTTAACAATTTCATAGCATTTTGTACGTAAAATAAGACACTTTCAGGCTAAATTCATTGAAAAAGTGCTATTTTTAACAATTTCATAGCATTTTGTACGTAAAATAAGACACTTTCAGGCTAAATTCATTGAAAAAGTGCTATTTTTAACAATTTCATAGCATTTTGTACGTAAAATAAGACACTTTCAGGCTAAATTCATTGAAAAAGTGCTATTTTTAACAATTTCATAGCATTTTGTACGTAAAATAAGACACTTTCAGGCTAAATTCATTGAAAAAGTGCTATTTTTAACAATTTCATAGCATTTTGTACGTAAAATAAGACACTTTCAGGCTAAATTCATTGAAAAAGTGCTATTTTTAACAATTTCATAGCATTTTGTACGTAAAATAAGACACTTTCAGGCTAAATTCATTGAAAAAGTGCTATTTTTAACAATTTCATAGCATTTTGTACGTAAAATAAGACACTTTCAGGCTAAATTCATTGAAAAAGTGCTATTTTTAACAATTTCATAGCATTTTGTACGTAAAATAAGACACTTTCAGGCTAAATTCATTGAAAAAGTGCTATTTTTAACAATTTCATAGCATTTTGTACGTAAAATAAGACACTTTCAGGCTAAATTCATTGAAAAAGTGCTATTTTTAACAATTTCATAGCATTTTGTACGTAAAATAAGACACTTTCAGGCTAAATTCATTGAAAAAGTGCTATTTTTAACAATTTCATAGCATTTTGTACGTAAAATAAGACACTTTCAGGCTAAATTCATTGAAAAAGTGCTATTTTTAACAATTTCATAGCATTTTGTACGTAAAATAAGACACTTTCAGGCTAAATTCATTGAAAAAGTGCTATTTTTAACAATTTCATAGCATTTTGTACGTAAAATAAGACACTTTCAGGCTAAATTCATTGAAAAAGTGCTATTTTTAACAATTTCATAGCATTTTGTACGTAAAATAAGACACTTTCAGGCTAAATTCATTGAAAAAGTGCTATTTTTAACAATTTCATAGCATTTTGTACGTAAAATAAGACACTTTCAGGCTAAATTCATTGAAAAAGTGCTATTTTTAACAATTTCATAGCATTTTGTACGTAAAATAAGACACTTTCAGGCTAAATTCATTGAAAAAGTGCTATTTTTAACAATTTCATAGCATTTTGTACGTAAAATAAGACACTTTCAGGCTAAATTCATTGAAAAAGTGCTATTTTTAACAATTTCATAGCATTTTGTACGTAAAATAAGACACTTTCAGGCTAAATTCATTGAAAAAGTGCTATTTTTAACAATTTCATAGCATTTTGTACGTAAAATAAGACACTTTCAGGCTAAATTCATTGAAAAAGTGCTATTTTTAACAATTTCATAGCATTTTGTACGTAAAATAAGACACTTTCAGGCTAAATTCATTGAAAAAGTGCTATTTTTAACAATTTCATAGCATTTTGTACGTAAAATAAGACACTTTCAGGCTAAATTCATTGAAAAAGTGCTATTTTTAACAATTTCATAGCATTTTGTACGTAAAATAAGACACTTTCAGGCTAAATTCATTGAAAAAGTGCTATTTTTAACAATTTCATAGCATTTTGTACGTAAAATAAGACACTTTCAGGCTAAATTCATTGAAAAAGTGCTATTTTTAACAATTTCATAGCATTTTGTACGTAAAATAAGACACTTTCAGGCTAAATTCATTGAAAAAGTGCTATTTTTAACAATTTCATAGCATTTTGTACGTAAAATAAGACACTTTCAGGCTAAATTCATTGAAAAAGTGCTATTTTTAACAATTTCATAGCATTTTGTACGTAAAATAAGACACTTTCAGGCTAAATTCATTGAAAAAGTGCTATTTTTAACAATTTCATAGCATTTTGTACGTAAAATAAGACACTTTCAGGCTAAATTCATTGAAAAAGTGCTATTTTTAACAATTTCATAGCATTTTGTACGTAAAATAAGACACTTTCAGGCTAAATTCATTGAAAAAGTGCTATTTTTAACAATTTCATAGCATTTTGTACGTAAAATAAGACACTTTCAGGCTAAATTCATTGAAAAAGTGCTATTTTTAACAATTTCATAGCATTTTGTACGTAAAATAAGACACTTTCAGGCTAAATTCATTGAAAAAGTGCTATTTTTAACAATTTCATAGCATTTTGTACGTAAAATAAGACACTTTCAGGCTAAATTCATTGAAAAAGTGCTATTTTTAACAATTTCATAGCATTTTGTACGTAAAATAAGACACTTTCAGGCTAAATTCATTGAAAAAGTGCTATTTTTAACAATTTCATAGCATTTTGTACGTAAAATAAGACACTTTCAGGCTAAATTCATTGAAAAAGTGCTATTTTTAACAATTTCATAGCATTTTGTACGTAAAATAAGACACTTTCAGGCTAAATTCATTGAAAAAGTGCTATTTTTAACAATTTCATAGCATTTTGTACGTAAAATAAGACACTTTCAGGCTAAATTCATTGAAAAAGTGCTATTTTTAACAATTTCATAGCATTTTGTACGTAAAATAAGACACTTTCAGGCTAAATTCATTGAAAAAGTGCTATTTTTAACAATTTCATAGCATTTTGTACGTAAAATAAGACACTTTCAGGCTAAATTCATTGAAAAAGTGCTATTTTTAACAATTTCATAGCATTTTGTACGTAAAATAAGACACTTTCAGGCTAAATTCATTGAAAAAGTGCTATTTTTAACAATTTCATAGCATTTTGTACGTAAAATAAGACACTTTCAGGCTAAATTCATTGAAAAAGTGCTATTTTTAACAATTTCATAGCATTTTGTACGTAAAATAAGACACTTTCAGGCTAAATTCATTGAAAAAGTGCTATTTTTAACAATTTCATAGCATTTTGTACGTAAAATAAGACACTTTCAGGCTAAATTCATTGAAAAAGTGCTATTTTTAACAATTTCATAGCATTTTGTACGTAAAATAAGACACTTTCAGGCTAAATTCATTGAAAAAGTGCTATTTTTAACAATTTCATAGCATTTTGTACGTAAAATAAGACACTTTCAGGCTAAATTCATTGAAAAAGTGCTATTTTTAACAATTTCATAGCATTTTGTACGTAAAATAAGACACTTTCAGGCTAAATTCATTGAAAAAGTGCTATTTTTAACAATTTCATAGCATTTTGTACGTAAAATAAGACACTTTCAGGCTAAATTCATTGAAAAAGTGCTATTTTTAACAATTTCATAGCATTTTGTACGTAAAATAAGACACTTTCAGGCTAAATTCATTGAAAAAGTGCTTTTTAACAATTTCATAGCATTTTGTACGTAAAATAAGACACTTTCAGGCTAAATTCATTGAAAAAGTGCTATTTTTAACAATTTCATAGCATTTTGTACGTAAAATAAGACACTTTCAGGCTAAATTCATTGAAAAAGTGCTATTTTTAACAATTTCATAGCATTTTGTACGTAAAATAAGACACTTTCAGGCTAAATTCATTGAAAAAGTGCTATTTTTAACAATTTCATAGCATTTTGTACGTAAAATAAGACACTTTCAGGCTAAATTCATTGAAAAAGTGCTATTTTTAACAATTTCATAGCATTTTGTACGTAAAATAAGACACTTTCAGGCTAAATTCATTGAAAAAGTGCTATTTTTAACAATTTCATAGCATTTTGTACGTAAAATAAGACACTTTCAGGCTAAATTCATTGAAAAAGTGCTTTTTAACAATTTCATAGCATTTTGTACGTAAAATAAGACACTTTCAGGCTAAATTCATTGAAAAAGTGCTATTTTTAACAATTTCATAGCATTTTGTACGTAAAATAAGACACTTTCAGGCTAAATTCATTGAAAAAGTGCTATTTTTAACAATTTCATAGCATTTTGTACGTAAAATAAGACACTTTCAGGCTAAATTCATTGAAAAAGTGCTATTTTTAACAATTTCATAGCATTTTGTACGTAAAATAAGACACTTTCAGGCTAAATTCATTGAAAAAGTGCTATTTTTAACAATTTCATAGCATTTTGTACGTAAAATAAGACACTTTCAGGCTAAATTCATTGAAAAAGTGCTATTTTTAACAATTTCATAGCATTTTGTACGTAAAATAAGACACTTTCAGGCTAAATTCATTGAAAAAGTGCTATTTTTAACAATTTCATAGCATTTTGTACGTAAAATAAGACACTTTCAGGCTAAATTCATTGAAAAAGTGCTATTTTTAACAATTTCATAGCATTTTGTACGTAAAATAAGACACTTTCAGGCTAAATTCATTGAAAAAGTGCTATTTTTAACAATTTCATAGCATTTTGTACGTAAAATAAGACACTTTCAGGCTAAATTCATTGAAAAAGTGCTATTTTTAACAATTTCATAGCATTTTGTACGTAAAATAAGACACTTTCAGGCTAAATTCATTGAAAAAGTGCTATTTTTAACAATTTCATAGCATTTTGTACGTAAAATAAGACACTTTCAGGCTAAATTCATTGAAAAAGTGCTATTTTTTAACAATTTCATAGCATTTTGTACGTAAAATAAGACACTTTCAGGCTAAATTCATTGAAAAAGTGCTATTTTTAACAATTTCATAGCATTTTGTACGTAAAATAAGACACTTTCAGGCTAAATTCATTGAAAAAGTGCTATTTTTAACAATTTCATAGCATTTTGTACGTAAAATAAGACACTTTCAGGCTAAATTCATTGAAAAAGTGCTATTTTTAACAATTTCATAGCATTTTGTACGTAAAATAAGACACTTTCAGGCTAAATTCATTGAAAAAGTGCTATTTTTAACAATTTCATAGCATTTTGTACGTAAAATAAGACACTTTCAGGCTAAATTCATTGAAAAAGTGCTATTTTTAACAATTTCATAGCATTTTGTACGTAAAATAAGACACTTTCAGGCTAAATTCATTGAAAAAGTGCTTTTTTAACAATTTCATAGCATTTTGTACGTAAAATAAGACACTTTCAGGCTAAATTCATTGAAAAAGTGCTATTTTTAACAATTTCATAGCATTTTGTACGTAAAATAAGACACTTTCAGGCTAAATTCATTGAAAAAGTGCTATTTTTAACAATTTCATAGCATTTTGTACGTAAAATAAGACACTTTCAGGCTAAATTCATTGAAAAAGTGCTATTTTTAACAATTTCATAGCATTTTGTACGTAAAATAAGACACTTTCAGGCTAAATTCATTGAAAAAGTGCTATTTTTAACAATTTCATAGCATTTTGTACGTAAAATAA
The DNA here is from genome assembly GCF_013141755.1 of Anopheles stephensi. NCBI lineage: Eukaryota > Metazoa > Arthropoda > Insecta > Diptera > Culicidae > Anopheles > Anopheles stephensi. The sequence goes on along the minus strand of NW_023405444.1, from coordinate 11,090 downwards.
GACACTTTCAGGCTAAATTCATTGAAAAAGTGCTATTTTTAACAATTTCATAGCATTTTGTACGTAAAATAAGACACTTTCAGGCTAAATTCATTGAAAAAGTGCTATTTTTAACAATTTCATAGCATTTTGTACGTAAAATAAGACACTTTCAGGCTAAATTCATTGAAAAAGTGCTATTTTTAACAATTTCATAGCATTTTGTACGTAAAATAAGACACTTTCAGGCTAAATTCATTGAAAAAGTGCTATTTTTAACAATTTCATAGCATTTTGTACGTAAAATAAGACACTTTCAGGCTAAATTCATTGAAAAAGTGCTATTTTTAACAATTTCATAGCATTTTGTACGTAAAATAAGACACTTTCAGGCTAAATTCATTGAAAAAGTGCTATTTTTAACAATTTCATAGCATTTTGTACGTAAAATAAGACACTTTCAGGCTAAATTCATTGAAAAAGTGCTATTTTTAACAATTTCATAGCATTTTGTACGTAAAATAAGACACTTTCAGGCTAAATTCATTGAAAAAGTGCTATTTTTAACAATTTCATAGCATTTTGTACGTAAAATAAGACACTTTCAGGCTAAATTCATTGAAAAAGTGCTATTTTTAACAATTTCATAGCATTTTGTACGTAAAATAAGACACTTTCAGGCTAAATTCATTGAAAAAGTGCTATTTTTAACAATTTCATAGCATTTTGTACGTAAAATAAGACACTTTCAGGCTAAATTCATTGAAAAAGTGCTATTTTTAACAATTTCATAGCATTTTGTACGTAAAATAAGACACTTTCAGGCTAAATTCATTGAAAAAGTGCTATTTTTAACAATTTCATAGCATTTTGTACGTAAAATAAGACACTTTCAGGCTAAATTCATTGAAAAAGTGCTATTTTTAACAATTTCATAGCATTTTGTACGTAAAATAAGACACTTTCAGGCTAAATTCATTGAAAAAGTGCTATTTTTAACAATTTCATAGCATTTTGTACGTAAAATAAGACACTTTCAGGCTAAATTCATTGAAAAAGTGCTATTTTTAACAATTTCATAGCATTTTGTACGTAAAATAAGACACTTTCAGGCTAAATTCATTGAAAAAGTGCTATTTTTAACAATTTCATAGCATTTTGTACGTAAAATAAGACACTTTCAGGCTAAATTCATTGAAAAAGTGCTATTTTTAACAATTTCATAGCATTTTGTACGTAAAATAAGACACTTTCAGGCTAAATTCATTGAAAAAGTGCTATTTTTAACAATTTCATAGCATTTTGTACGTAAAATAAGACACTTTCAGGCTAAATTCATTGAAAAAGTGCTATTTTTAACAATTTCATAGCATTTTGTACGTAAAATAAGACACTTTCAGGCTAAATTCATTGAAAAAGTGCTATTTTTAACAATTTCATAGCATTTTGTACGTAAAATAAGACACTTTCAGGCTAAATTCATTGAAAAAGTGCTATTTTTAACAATTTCATAGCATTTTGTACGTAAAATAAGACACTTTCAGGCTAAATTCATTGAAAAAGTGCTATTTTTAACAATTTCATAGCATTTTGTACGTAAAATAAGACACTTTCAGGCTAAATTCATTGAAAAAGTGCTATTTTTAACAATTTCATAGCATTTTGTACGTAAAATAAGACACTTTCAGGCTAAATTCATTGAAAAAGTGCTATTTTTAACAATTTCATAGCATTTTGTACGTAAAATAAGACACTTTCAGGCTAAATTCATTGAAAAAGTGCTATTTTTAACAATTTCATAGCATTTTGTACGTAAAATAAGACACTTTCAGGCTAAATTCATTGAAAAAGTGCTATTTTTAACAATTTCATAGCATTTTGTACGTAAAATAAGACACTTTCAGGCTAAATTCATTGAAAAAGTGCTATTTTTAACAATTTCATAGCATTTTGTACGTAAAATAAGACACTTTCAGGCTAAATTCATTGAAAAAGTGCTATTTTTAACAATTTCATAGCATTTTGTACGTAAAATAAGACACTTTCAGGCTAAATTCATTGAAAAAGTGCTATTTTTAACAATTTCATAGCATTTTGTACGTAAAATAAGACACTTTCAGGCTAAATTCATTGAAAAAGTGCTATTTTTAACAATTTCATAGCATTTTGTACGTAAAATAAGACACTTTCAGGCTAAATTCATTGAAAAAGTGCTATTTTTAACAATTTCATAGCATTTTGTACGTAAAATAAGACACTTTCAGGCTAAATTCATTGAAAAAGTGCTATTTTTAACAATTTCATAGCATTTTGTACGTAAAATAAGACACTTTCAGGCTAAATTCATTGAAAAAGTGCTATTTTTAACAATTTCATAGCATTTTGTACGTAAAATAAGACACTTTCAGGCTAAATTCATTGAAAAAGTGCTATTTTTAACAATTTCATAGCATTTTGTACGTAAAATAAGACACTTTCAGGCTAAATTCATTGAAAAAGTGCTATTTTTAACAATTTCATAGCATTTTGTACGTAAAATAAGACACTTTCAGGCTAAATTCATTGAAAAAGTGCTATTTTTAACAATTTCATAGCATTTTGTACGTAAAATAAGACACTTTCAGGCTAAATTCATTGAAAAAGTGCTATTTTTAACAATTTCATAGCATTTTGTACGTAAAATAAGACACTTTCAGGCTAAATTCATTGAAAAAGTGCTATTTTTAACAATTTCATAGCATTTTGTACGTAAAATAAGACACTTTCAGGCTAAATTCATTGAAAAAGTGCTATTTTTAACAATTTCATAGCATTTTGTACGTAAAATAAGACACTTTCAGGCTAAATTCATTGAAAAAGTGCTATTTTTAACAATTTCATAGCATTTTGTACGTAAAATAAGACACTTTCAGGCTAAATTCATTGAAAAAGTGCTATTTTTAACATTTCATAGCATTTTGTACGTAAAATAAGACACTTTCAGGCTAAATTCATTGAAAAAGTGCTATTTTTAACAATTTCATAGCATTTTGTACGTAAAATAAGACACTTTCAGGCTAAATTCATTGAAAAAGTGCTATTTTTAACAATTTCATAGCATTTTGTACGTAAAATAAGACACTTTCAGGCTAAATTCATTGAAAAAGTGCTATTTTTAACAATTTCATAGCATTTTGTACGTAAAATAAGACACTTTCAGGCTAAATTCATTGAAAAAGTGCTATTTTTAACAATTTCATAGCATTTTGTACGTAAAATAAGACACTTTCAGGCTAAATTCATTGAAAAAGTGCTATTTTTAACAATTTCATAGCATTTTGTACGTAAAATAAGACACTTTCAGGCTAAATTCATTGAAAAAGTGCTATTTTTAACAATTTCATAGCATTTTGTACGTAAAATAAGACACTTTCAGGCTAAATTCATTGAAAAAGTGCTATTTTTAACAATTTCATAGCATTTTGTACGTAAAATAAGACACTTTCAGGCTAAATTCATTGAAAAAGTGCTATTTTTAACAATTTCATAGCATTTTGTACGTAAAATAAGACACTTTCAGGCTAAATTCATTGAAAAAGTGCTATTTTTAACAATTTCATAGCATTTTGTACGTAAAATAAGACACTTTCAGGCTAAATTCATTGAAAAAGTGCTATTTTTAACAATTTCATAGCATTTTGTACGTAAAATAAGACACTTTCAGGCTAAATTCATTGAAAAAGTGCTATTTTTAACAATTTCATAGCATTTTGTACGTAAAATAAGACACTTTCAGGCTAAATTCATTGAAAAAGTGCTATTTTTAACAATTTCATAGCATTTTGTACGTAAAATAAGACACTTTCAGGCTAAATTCATTGAAAAAGTGCTATTTTTAACAATTTCATAGCATTTTGTACGTAAAATAAGACACTTTCAGGCTAAATTCATTGAAAAAGTGCTATTTTTAACAATTTCATAGCATTTTGTACGTAAAATAAGACACTTTCAGGCTAAATTCATTGAAAAAGTGCTATTTTTAACAATTTCATAGCATTTTGTACGTAAAATAAGACACTTTCAGGCTAAATTCATTGAAAAAGTGCTATTTTTAACAATTTCATAGCATTTTGTACGTAAAATAAGACACTTTCAGGCTAAATTCATTGAAAAAGTGCTATTTTTAACAATTTCATAGCATTTTGTACGTAAAATAAGACACTTTCAGGCTAAATTCATTGAAAAAGTGCTATTTTTAACAATTTCATAGCATTTTGTATGTAAAATAAGACACTTTCAGGCTAAATTCATTGAAAAAGTGCTATTTTTAACAATTTCATAGCATTTTGTATGAGTTAACGCAAAGTTTAAGTGTTTTTAAAAAAAACTTTACTTTAACTCCATCGACCGGATTCATAACCGTTCGGATTACGCCGGTATCGGTCTGAGAATCAGGATGAACTGGTGCGCTGGGCTGCGTGTTTTATGCTGCGTGCATAATGCTGCGTTGCAAATTATGTTGTGCGCGCTGCTTTGTGGTTTGTTTGTTTATCGTCGTGCGTGGTTTGTTTGTTTATCGGTGGCGCGTTCTTCTGCTCGTGGCGTTTCTCGTGTTGCGCTCGTCTTAACTCCTTACTGCGCTGTCGTCTTAACTCCTCCCCTCTTAAATGACTTTGCCCTCAAAGTCTCGTTGCTGCGTGGAATGAAGTTGGTCTGCTAACGAACGTTTCTGGTCGTTTCGCTTGAGTCATGTTTACTTTTATCGTCGTTCTCTTGAAGTGGAAGAATAAACAGATTATAAATGCGCATAGGCATATGAATGCAAAAGTTCCTCCGAATACATTAATTTTCCATCTTAGAGAATCATTCTGCAAGTTAATACTTTTTAGTTTTTCTCTATGTTCTATGGTGAGTTTTTGTACGAGTTGGAGAGGCGGTTTATGTTCGATTTCACCCTTATCGATGTTGATTCCTGCTGTTGATTTGAATGGTTTACCAGGAATGGTGACTTCGTCGTTTGAATAAATTTCTCCATTAATGATAATGTTACAATTTTCGAATTGTATGACGTAGGAACCGTTCAGTACTTGGTTCATTTTGCTGCAGTTTGATGCGATTTCTGCTATTGCGTCGTTGATTAGTATTGTGTCGTCTTTGATTCTTTTTATGAAGCCTCGACTATAAATCTTTTCGTAGTCACATTGTGAATCTTCTCTTCTCACAATTTGTTGAATGCATGTTGTGGGTTGTTGTATGCCGATTTGCGGACATATATAAACATCTTCTTGTTGTTGGCACTTCTCTGTCATGGAATATACGTGGGTTTGATTTTGTAATATAAAGTTTTGTGTGACGATTATACGTGCATCGTGTTGTATTATCGAGTCAATGTATTCGTACTCGTAGATTTTTGAAGATAGTTTGGGGAACTTTAGCATGTATAGTATATGAGATTCATTTACTGCTACTTGGGCAGTTGATTGCCTTAGCAATTCTTCCGGTGTGTTGTATTTAATGTTATTCTTCTCAAGAAACTGTTCTATTGATGTCAGATCCTCAAGGGATAGTAGCTTACTGCTCGGAATACCGTTTTTAGCTAACAGTATAGCGTCTTCTATGACATCCAATTTTTCTTGTAGCATATTTATGTTGGAAAGTAGAATAAGTTTCCGAATTTCCACTTGGTGTGACTCATAGCGTTCGTTTTCGATATTTACGACTTGGTTAGCGACATCAGTTATTTGTTTCAACCTGTCGTTGAAGCCTTGGTTGATTATTATTTGTTTGTTGCTTTCTGCTATCAGGGAGTTCATTGTGGAGTTTATGACATGTAGGTCGTCTGCATCTGGAGTTCCAGCGATCCATTTCCAAATTTTTCCTATCGTGTCCCATCGTTTTTGTCTTTTCACAAATGGTTTGATTTTCGCAAAAGTGTCCTTTAGCATGCTAGCTTTTATGCTGATCAAATTTTCGATAGATTCAGTAGAATTTCCATTTGGACTATCTTGTAATGTTTTCTCTATTGTTTCGTTTATATCAGTTAAATCTATTGGATGTATTGTTCTTACGTATCCAATTTGAATCTTAGCTTTACCTATCGGTATTATGGCTAATGGATTGTTATTTAAATCATATATGTTTATGTCTGCGAAAATTAGTTTGATCAACAGGATCGTAAGTATTCTGTAACGATAGTTAAAACAATTTTGAAAAAGTATTAATATTTTTTCATTACTTTCTTAAGTTTACTTTATGTATTTTTCGATTGTTTGAATCGATAATATATGTTGGATGATTCTCCTTTACTTTTACTGCATTAAAACGACTTTCGCGTTTGTTATTCGTCTTTTTCTTTTCGAATGCATATTCGTTTTCTACGTAATCCTTATATTTTTCATCTTTGATTTTTTCTTCATTCTTTTTGAATATCTGTAGTATTCTTTCATTTGTTTTTTCTCTTATTCTTGATCTCTCTAGCGGATCGTTTGATATTTCTCCTACATACACATTTCGTGGTGTATCCTTTATGAATGAATGTATGCTGTGATTATACTTATAAACAGCTTGTTGTACTAATGTTATAATGCTCATCTCTGGATTGAGTTTTTTTGTGCATCTAGCGATTTCTCTAATTGTTGAATGGCAACGTTCTATTTGTCCATTCGTTTCTGAACGATTAACTGGAGTTTTAAATATTTTTGTTCCTAGGTTTAGTATTGATTGTTCGATAACGTTTGAGACAAACGTACATTCGTTGTCTATTACAATTTGAGCTGGTAAGTCCCAGTCATATAGGAGTTGTAGTAAAACTTCCTTTATATCAGCGATTGATTTCGATTTTATCGGTCGTATTTTAACGTATTTTGAAAATTTATCTATAGATGAGATAAATAAAAAGTTTGCGTTATAAGCAAATATGTCAATATGGATAATTTCTCCAGGATATGTCGGTATTGGTGTTTTTACTGGTATAAATTCTTGGGGTTTTCTCTCGTATTTTTCTGTTTTACATATCTCACAATTTTTTACAATGTTTTGAATACTTTTTCTCATTCCGGGAAAGTAGAATTTTTTTATAAATTGCAATGAGTTTTCCTTAGCATTTCTGTGAGCAAAATTATGAATATTCTTGATTTCTTCAATTTGTGTTTCTTCATCGCATAGGTCTTGTACTTGTCTTTGGGAAAATCTAGCTTTGATTGTTTTTGGATTGTAGAGAGTTTTATAAACTTCTTGGATAATTCCCATTGTTTGTTCATCTGTGTGAATTCCATTAATTACATTTGGATTGATTAATTTTTTGAATTTATCCTTGATAAAATCAGAAGTAAATGTTGGTTCAATAAAAATATGTCTTCTGAATTTTGGGAAAGGGGTAATTAATTGGTATGAAGAATTAGTTCCAATTTTAAATACTAGTTGGTTGTGGAATACATTAATTGGTGCTTCTGTTGAAGGTATATAAGAATGATCGTCTTCGTCAGCTGAGTGCTGAGTTGGCGTTAATGAGTTTAGTTGTATACGGGAAAGTGCATCTGCTACAACGTTTGATCTTCCGGGTTTGTAGAATAATTGGTAATCGTGTTCCTCCATGAAAGATTTCCATCTTTTCAGTTTTGCGTTGTTGTTCTGCGGAGATAAAGCAAATGTTAATGGTTGATGATCTGTATGAATATTAATTTTAGCTCCGTATATGAAATTTCTCAATGTTTGTAGTGCCCAAACGATGGCAAGCATTTCCTTTTCGTTGGTTGCATAATTTTCCTCTGTTTTGGAAAGAGTACGAGAAATGAAGGTTATCGGTCTATCACCGTCGTGACATTTTTGTGAAAGCACAGCTCCTAGTGCTTTTTCCGATGCGTCTGTTGTTAGTTCGAATGGCTTCTGGAAATCTGGAAAAGCTAAAACATCATTAGAAGATATTATGTCTTTAAGGGTTTGAAATGCGTTTTTTGCGGTTTGATCAAATTTAATAGGGAAATTTTTGATTCGTGTTTGGAAATTTGGCGATGGCCATCCTCCCCTCTTAGGAGTTTTGTGATGGGTTTTGCCAGTTGTGCATAGTTTTTAATAAACCTGCGGTAGTAACCTGACATTCCTAAGAATCTTCTTAGTTCTTTAAGGTTTTGTGGTTCTGGGAATTTTTTTATGGCTTCAATCTTTTTTATATTTGGTTTAAGTCCTTCACTTGAGACTATGAATCCGAGGAATTCAACTTCTGTCTTTAGAAATTCAGATTTATCCGGTTGTATTTTGAAATTAGCGGCTCTCAGAGTTTCTAGAACAATTCTTAAATTTTGCAGATGTTCTTCAACTGTTTTGCTAAAAATGATTATGTCATCGATGTATATGTGACAAATTTTTCCGATGTGTTCCCTTAAAGTGTCGTCCATGACGCGTTGGAATATTGAAGGGGCATTTTTTAAACCAAATGGCATGCGTACGAATTCATATTTTCCGTTGTTTATTGAAAATGCAGTTTTTTCGATATCATTTTCCGACATAGGTACTTGATGAAATCCTGACGCTAAGTCAAGAGTTGTGAAATATTTATTTGAACCTAGATTGGCTAAAACAGTAGATGGATCCGGAATAGGATATTTATCGCTTATTGTTTGAGTGTTCAATTTTCTGTAGTCTACGACAAGTCTATATTTTTTTCATTGGCAGCATCCAGTTTTTTTGGAACAATCCACACTGGTGCATTGTATGGGGATTTCGAAGGTCTGATGATTCCATCATTTAGGAGTTTTTCAATTTGCTTGTTAACTTCACCTTTAAGTGCTTGGGGATAGGGATACGTTTTACTATAACTGGTGATTCATCTTTTGTTCTTATTGTCGCTTTTACTCGCGATGTACAAGGTAGTTTCAAATCTGGTGGTTGGAAAAGATCTTGATATTCCTGTAATAGGTCATGTAGCTTTCTTTTTTCGTTTTGGTTCAGATGATTATCACGAATGTTTATTTTATTTACTTCCTGTAGTTGGTATTGTTGTAATGGAATGACATGTGTGCCATCAATGATTAATATTTCATTGGCTGTGTCAATTACTGCTTTAATTTCCTTTAGTGAATCGTGTCCAATTATGGCATCAAACGATTTTAAATTTTCTAAATGATAAAATTTTAGCATTTTATCTGAATATGGTTTGAATAATCGTGCTTGAGAATAAGCGTCGATTTTAATATCTCCTGCTACGGATGATACGAAAAATGGTTTATCAACCTTGTGTGAAATTTTTGCATATTTTGGATGTATGTAATTTTTATTAGATCCAGTATCAATTAACATTTTGAGTGGTTCTGAAGCGTTACCATAGAATAAGAAGTAAGGCAACGCTGAGTTTATTCTAAAAAATTCAGCTCTGCTTCTTCAAAAGTTTCTCTGAAGTTATTACCTTCTTGTTTTTCAATTGTTCTGAAATATCGTTCGAATGACTGTTGCACATTGTCAACCGTTGTGTTATTCACGTTGTTGTTTACGTTTTCGAATGTTTGTGCAAGATTGGCATCTGCTATATGATTAATGTTGTTTATGTTTCTGGCGTTTGTTTGGATATTATTGACTCTAGGTCGTTTTGGTGGTCTCACATTGTTTGAATTTGGACGATTTCCGTAATTTACTTGGCGAGTTCTGATAGATTGATCAACGTCCATCGGTTCTGGTGGAGGTTGACGTTGAAATTGATTAGATTGCATTTTTTGAAAGGGCTGTTGGTGCCTTGGAATGAAATTGTTAAAATTTCGATTTCCATACATTGGAGGTTTTGGGTAATGAGGCCTAGGTGGTGCTGGGCATGTGTGTACCTTATTGGTGTTGGTGGCGGTAAGGGAATCATATTCCTTGGTGCCGTTGGTGGAGTGTATGTTTCTCGGTTTTGTTAACATTTTTCTGCATTCAATATTTGGGAAAGAGATACAATAGCTGTATGCTCCTGCAAGCGATGTTGGCTCATAATTCCTTATGAACTTGTAAACGTCTCATCGAGTCCTCTCATGAAAGCATCAATTGCTTTTTTGTTGTACATTTCAATTAAAGCTCTGGAAGCTTCGGGGTGTGTAAACCTTTCATCGGTATTTATTTGATTTGCGATGAGGGACAGTAATCTGTTCACCTCGTCGTAATATACTTCAAGTGAGCGGTTCTTCTGTTGCACGCTCATGAGTTGGAAGTCCAATGTTTCCAAGTCACGTTTTTCGCCGTAATAGGTGATCAATGTTTTTTTGATCAGGTTCCAATTTATGCCTACGTTTGAAGCGACGAGTGAGTCATTCGCTTCACCGCGTATTTTTCTACGAATGAATTTGCAGATCATGTGGTATTTATTTTGACGTTCGATGGTATCTGTACCTTTAGTTTGATAGAGTTTCACTAAACTGTCTACATCATTTAACCAGCTATTCAGTTCGCTGGGATCCCCAGTGAATGTTGGTAGATCTTTTACCAAATCGGGAATTTTTCAAAAGTTTCAGGATTTACACTTGTTCCATCTGGCTTTGTGAAATAAAGCGGTGGATCAGAATAATCGATAAAGTGGGGCAATATTGCACGCTTCGAGTGCGGCAATGCGGTTGATAATTTGATCAAGTTCGGGTCTCGACATTTTCAATGTTAGAGATTGTAATGAATTAATTAGATCCTCCAGGATTTTTTCGTTAGTTTAAACACGTTTTTAACTTCACTTGATTGAGTTAGTATATGTAATATTAATTTGCAATCTTTTTAATACTCGTTTTTTGATTTTTTTTCACTGTTTGAAATTTTCACTTACGATTTTTTATAAATCACTGTACTTACGGTACCATACGCATTCTGTTTCGGGCGTTGGATGTACGTCTTATGTTGTCTTTATCAGCTCCTCTACGCGGCCTTATGTTTTTTTCGCTCCTCTAACGGGGCCTTATGTTGTTTTTCGCTCCTCTAACGGGCGAGGTGTTGTTTTTTTGCTGGGAAACCGGCTATGATATTCTTCCTTCTCAGTTGATGGATGTTTCCTTTTTGTCCTGCGTGAGCTGCTAACTGCACAGGTGACTCGGGATCCTTTTCAACACGGCTTGCACTCGGCGATCAGGAAGTCTTTTTTAGTTTAGGATTTGTGGTAACTTTGTCACTCTAACGTGGTTACTTTT